>NC_034174.2:6263379-6340879 GCF_002021735.2 Oncorhynchus kisutch
CAGCAGCAATGCATCCCCAGACAGAGGAGTAATCTGTTGAAACTCCACTTGATACAATATACAGGGACATATATCCTATATGAAGAAGACCGATGTAAAGATATTGAACACCCCGACACTGTGTGTGTCCTGGTTTTAATATACTGGTAAGAACCAGTCCAACAACAATGGTAAACCAAGGATAATTCAGAGAAGTGGAGACATTTGGTTGGTCCTCACTTCTAAAAATACTATGGAAGTTCAGGGGGTTAGGTTTAGAATTAGAGATGGGGATAGGGGTTAGGGTTAGAGATAGGGTTTAGGTTTAGAATCAGAGATAGGGATTAGGGTTAGAGATAGGGGTTAGATTTAGAATTAGAGATAGGGTTTAGGGTTAGAGATAGGGGTTACGTTTAGAATTAGAGATAGGGTTTAGGGTTAGAATTAGAGATTGGGTTTAGGGTTAGAGATAGGGGTTAGGTTTAGATTTAGAGATAGGGGTTAGGTTTAGAATTAGAGATAGGGTTTAGGGTTAGAATTAGAGATTGGGTTTAGGGTTAGAGATAGGGGTAGGTTTAGATTTAGAGATAGGGGTTAGGTTTAGAATTAGAGATAGGGTTTAGGGTTAGAGATAGGGGTTGGGTTTAGAATTAGAGATAGGGTTTAGGGTTAGAGATAGGGGTTAGGTTTAGAATTAGAGAGAGGGTTTAGGGTTAGAGATAGAGATAGGGTTTAGGGTTAGAGATAGGGGTTAGGTTTAGTATTAGAGATAGAGTTTAGGGTTAGAATTAGAGATTGGGTTTAGAATTAGAGATAGGGTTTAGGGTTAGAGATAGGGGTTAGGTTTAGAATTAGAGAGAGGGTTTAGGGTTAGAGATAGAGATAGGGTTTAGGGTTAGAGATAGGGGTTAGGTTTAGTATTAGAGATAGAGTTTAGGGTTAGAATTAGAGATTGGTTTTAGGGTTAGAGATAGGGGTTAGATTTAGATTTAGAATTAGAGATAGGGTTTAGGTTTTAGGGTTAGAGATAGAGATAGGGTTTAAGGGTTAGAATTAGAGATAGGTTTTAGGGTTAGAGATAGGGGTTAGGTTTAGAATTAGAGATAGGGTTTAGGGTTAGAGATAGGGGTTAGGTTTAGAATTAGAGATAGGGTTTAGGTTTAGAATTAGAGATAGGGTTTAGGTTTAGAATCAGAGATAGGGGTTAGGGTTAGAGATATGGGTTAGATTTAGAATTAGAGATAGGGTTTAGGTTTAGGGTTAGAGATAGGGGTTAGGTTTAGAATTAGAGATAGGGTTTAGGGTTAGAATTAGAGATAGGGGTTAGGGTTAGAGATAGGGGTTAGGTTTAGAATTAGAGATAGGGTTTATGGTTAGAGATAGGGGTTAGGTTTAGAAAAAGAGATAGGGTTTAGGGTTAGAATTAGAGATAGGGTTTAGGTTTAGAATCAGAGATAGGGGTTAGGGTTAGAGATATGGGTAAGATTTAGAATTAGAGATATGGTTTAGGGTTAGAGATAGGGGTTAGGTTTAGAGATAGGGGTTAGGTTTAGAATTAGAGATATGGGTTAGGTTTAGAATTAGAGATAGGGGTTAGGGTTAGAGATAGGGGTTAGGTTTAGATTTAGAGATAGGGGTTAGGTTTAGAATTAGAGATAGGGTTAAGGTTTAGAATTAGAGATAGGGTTTAGGGTTAGAGATAGGGGTTAGGTTTAGAATTAGAAAGAGGGTTTAGGGTTAGAGATAGGGGGTAGGTTTGGAATTAGAGATAGGGGTTAGGTTTAGAATTAGAGATAGGGATTAGGGTTAGAGATAGGGGTTAGGTTTAGAATTAGAGATAGGGTTTAGGTTTAGAATTAGAGATAGGGTTTAGGTTTAGAATCAGAGATAGGGGTTAGGGTTAGAGATATGGGTTAGATTTAGAATTAGAGATAGGGTTTAGGGTTAGATAACTACTTAACACATTGGAAAGAATTAACAAAAAAACTGAGCAAACTAGAATGCTATTTGGCCCTACACAGAGAGTACACAGCGGCAGAATACCTGGCCACTGTGACTGACCCAAAATTAAGGAAAGCCTTGACTATGTACAGACTCAGTGAGCATAGCCTTGCTATTGAGAAAGGCCGCCGTAGGCAGACATGGCTCTCAAGAGAAGACAGGCTATGTGCTCACTGCCCACAAAATGAGGTGGAAACTGAGCTGCACTTCCTAACCTCCTGCCCAATGTATGACCATATTAGAGAGACATATTTCCCTCAGATTACACAGATCCACAAATAATTCGAAAACAAATCCAATTTTGAAAAACTCCCATATCTACTGGGTGAAATTCCACAGTGTGCCATCACAGCAGCAAGATTTGTGACCTGTTGCCACGAGAAAAGGGCAACCAGTGAAGAACAAACACCATTGTAAATACAACCCATATTTATGCTTATTTATTTTATCTTGTGTCCTTTAGCCATTTGTACATTGTTAGAACACTGTATATATATATAATATGACATTTGTAATGTCTTTACTGTTTTGAAACTTCTGTATGTGTAATGTTTACTGTTAATTTTTGTTGTTTTTCACTTTATATATTCACTTTGTATGTTGTCTACCTCACTTGCTTTGGCAATGTTAACACATGTTTCCCATGCCAATAAAGCCCTTGAATTGAATTGAATTGAGAGAGAAAGAGAGAGAGAGAGAGAGAGACAGAGAGGGACAGAGAGACAGAGAGACAGAGACAGAGAGAGAGAGAGAGAGAGAGAGAGAGAGAGAGAGAGAGCTCCACTGCTGTAGGCTATGACATCATCTGGCTATCTTTTAGTAGTAATTGTCATCTCACTGGATATCTCGTCAGTCATCCCTGACAGCAGCAATGCATCCCCAGACAGAGGAGTAATCTGTTGAAACTCCACTTGATACAATATACAGGGACATATATCCTATATGAAGAAGACCGATGTAAAGATATTGAACACCCCGACACTGTGTGTGTCCTGGTTTTAATATACTTGTAAGAACCAGTCCAACAACAATGGTAAACCAAGGATAATTCAGAGAAGTGGAGACATTTGGTTGGTCCTCACTTCTAAAAATACTATGGAAGTTCAGGGGGTTAGGTTTAGAATTAGAGATGGGGATAGGGGTTAGGGTTAGAGATAGGGTTTAGGTTTAGAATCAGAGATAGGGATTAGGGTTAGAGATAGGGGTTAGATTTAGAATTAGAGATAGGGTTTAGGGTTAGAGATAGGGGTTACATTTAGAATTAGAGATAGGGTTTAGGGTTAGAATTAGAGATTGGGTTTAGGGTTAGAGATAGGGGTTAGGTTTAGATTTAGAGATAGGGGTTAGGTTTAGAATTAGAGATAGGGTTTAGGGTTAGAATTAGAGATTGGGTTTAGGGTTAGAGATAGGGGTAGGTTTAGATTTAGAGATAGGGGTTAGGTTTAGAATTAGAGATAGGGTTTAGGGTTAGAGATAGGGGTTGGGTTTAGAATTAGAGATAGGGTTTAGGGTTAGAGATAGGGGTTAGGTTTAGAATTAGAGAGAGGGTTTAGGGTTAGAGATAGAGATAGGGTTTAGGGTTAGAGATAGGGGTTAGGTTTAGTATTAGAGATAGAGTTTAGGGTTAGAATTAGAGATTGGGTTTAGAATTAGAGATAGGGTTTAGGGTTAGAGATAGGGGTTAGGTTTAGAATTAGAGAGAGGGTTTAGGGTTAGAGATAGAGATAGGGTTTAGGGTTAGAGATAGGGGTTAGGTTTAGTATTAGAGATAGAGTTTAGGGTTAGAATTAGAGATTGGTTTTAGGGTTAGAGATAGGGGTTAGATTTAGATTTAGAATTAGAGATAGGGTTTAGGTTTTAGGGTTAGAGATAGAGATAGGGTTTAAGGGTTAGAATTAGAGATAGGTTTTAGGGTTAGAGATAGGGGTTAGGTTTAGAATTAGAGATAGGGTTTAGGGTTAGAGATAGGGGTTAGGTTTAGAATTAGAGATAGGGTTTAGGTTTAGAATTAGAGATAGGGTTTAGGTTTAGAATCAGAGATAGGGGTTAGGGTTAGAGATATGGGTTAGATTTAGAATTAGAGATAGGGTTTAGGTTTAGGGTTAGAGATAGGGGTTAGGTTTAGAATTAGAGATAGGGTTTAGGGTTAGAATTAGAGATAGGGGTTAGGGTTAGAGATAGGGGTTAGGTTTAGAATTAGAGATAGGGTTTATGGTTAGAGATAGGGGTTAGGTTTAGAATTAGAGATAGGGTTTAGGGTTAGAATTAGAGATAGGGTTTAGGTTTAGAATCAGAGATAGGGGTTAGGGTTAGAGATATGGGTAAGATTTAGAATTAGAGATATGGTTTAGGGTTAGAGATAGGGGTTAGGTTTAGAATTAGAGATAGGGTTTAGGGTTAGAATTAGAGATAGGGGTTAGGGTTAGAGATAGGGGTTAGATTTAGAATTAGAGATAGGGGTTAGAGATAGGGGTTAGGTTTAGAATTAGAGATATGGGTTAGGTTTAGAATTAGAGATAGGGGTTAGGGTTAGAGATAGGGGTTAGGTTTAGATTTAGAGATAGGGGTTAGGTTTAGAATTAGAGATAGGGTTAAGGTTTAGAATTAGAGATAGGGTTTAGGGTTAGAGATAGGGGTTAGGTTTAGAATTAGAAAGAGGGTTTAGGGTTAGAGATAGGGGGTAGGTTTGGAATTAGAGATAGGGGTTAGGTTTAGAATTAGAGATAGGGATTAGGGTTAGAGATAGGGGTTAGATTTAGAATTAGAGATCGGGGTTAGAGATAGGGGTTAGGTTTAGAATTAGAGATATGGGTTAGGTTTAGAATTAGAGATAGGGGTTAGGGTTAGAGATAGGGGTTAGGTTTAGATTTAGAGATAGGGGTTAGGTTTAGAATTAGAGATAGGGTTAAGGTTTAGAATTAGAGATAGGGTTTAGGGTTAGAGATAGGGGTTAGGTTTAGAATTAGAAAGAGGGTTTAGGGTTAGAGATAGGGGGTAGGTTTGGAATTAGAGATAGGGGTTAGGTTTAGAATTAGAGATAGGGGTTAGGGTTAGAGATAGGGGTTAGGTTTAGAATTAGAGATAGGGTTTAGGTTTAGAATTAGAGATAGGGTTTAGGTTTAGAATCAGAGATAGGGGTTAGGGTTAGAGATATGGGTTAGATTTAGAATTAGAGATAGGGTTTAGGGTTAGAGATAGGGGTTAGGTTTAGAATTAGAGATAGGTTTTAGGGTTAGAATTAGAGATAGGGGTTAGGGTTAGAGATAGGGGTTAGATTTAGAATTAGAGATAGGGTTTAGGGTTAGAATTAGAGATAGGGGTTAGGGTTAGAGATAGGGGTTAGATTTAGAATTAGAGATAGGGTTTAGGGTTAGAGATAGGGGTTAGGTTTAGAATTCGAGATATGGGTTAGGTTTAGAATTAGAGATAGGGGTTAGGGTTAGAGATATGGGTTAGATTTAGAATTAGAGATATGGTTTAGGGTTAGAGATAGGGGTTAGGTTTAGAATTAGAGATAGGGTTTAGGGTTAGAATTAGAGATAGGGGTTAGGGTTAGAGATAGGGGTTCGATTTAGAATTAGAGATAGGGTTTAGGGTTAGAGATAGGGGTTAGGTTTAGAATTAGAGATAGGGTTTAGGGTTAGAATTAGAGATAGGGTTTAGGTTTAGAATCAGAGATAGGGGTTAGGGTTAGAGATATGGGTTAGATTTAGAATTAGAGATATGGTTTAGGGTTAGAGATAGGGGTTAGGTTTAGAATTAGAGATAGGGTTTAGGGTTAGAATTAGAGATAGGGTTTAGGGTTAGAGATAGGGGTTAGGTTTAGAATTAGAGATATGGGTTAGGTTTAGAATTAGAGATAGGGGTTAGGGTTAGTGATAGGGGTTAGGTTTAGATTTAGAGATAGGGGTTAGGTTTAGAATTAGAGATAGGGTTAAGGTTTAGAATTAGAGATAGGGTTTAGGGTTAGAGATAGGGGTTAGGTTTAGAATTAGAAAGAGGGTTTAGGGTTAGAGATAGGGGGTAGGTTTGGAATTAGAGATAGGGGTTAGGTTTAGAATTAGAGATTTTATTTTTTATTTTTTTATTTCACCTTTATTTAACCAGGTAGGCTAGTTGAGAACAAGTTCTCATTTGCAACTGCGACCTGGCCAAGATAAAGCATAGCAGTGTGAGCAGACAACAAAGAGTTACACATGGAGTAAACAATTAACAAGTCAATAACACAGTAGAAAACAAAGGGGGGGTCTATATACAATGTGTGCAAAAGGCATGAGGAGGTAGGCAAATAATTACAATTTTGCAGATTAACACTGGAGTGATAAAAGATCAGATGGTCATGTACAGGTAGAGATATTGGTGTGCAGAAGAGCAGAAAAGTAAATAAATAAAAACAGTATGGGGATGAGGTAGGTGAAAAGGGTGGGCTATTTACCAATAGACTATGTACAGCTGCAGCGATCGGTTAGCTGCTCAGATAGCTGATGTTTGAAGTTGGTGAGGGAGATAAAAGTCTCCAACTTCAGCGATTTTTGCAATTCGTTCCAGTCACAGGCAGCAGAGTACTGGAACGAAAGGCGGCCAAATGAGGTGTTGGCTTTAGGGATGATCAGTGAGATACACCTGCTGGAGCGCGTGCTACGGATGGGTGTTGCCATCGTGACCAGTGAGCTGAGATAAGGCGGAGCTTTACCTAGCATAGACTTGTAGATGACCTGGAGCCAGTGGGTCTGGCGACGAATATGTAGCGAGGGCCAGCCGACTAGAGCATACAAGTCGCAGTGGTGGGTGGTATAAGGTGCTTTAGTGACAAAACGGATGGCACTGTGATAGACTGCATCCAGTTTGCTGAGTAGAGTGTTGGAAGCCATTTTGTAGATGACATCGCCGAAGTCGAGGATCGGTAGGATAGTCAGTTTTACTAGGGTAAGCTTGGCGGCTTGAGTGAAGGAGGCTTTGTTGCGGAATAGAAAGCCGACTCTTGATTTGATTTTCGATTGGAGATGTTTGATATGAGTCTGGAAGGAGAGTTTGCAGTCTAGCCAGACACCTAGGTACTTATAGACGTCCACATATTCTAGGTCGGAACCATCCAGGGTGGTGATGCTAGTCGGGCATGCAGGTGCAGGCAGCGACCGGTTTGAAAAGCATGCATTTGGTTTTACTAGCGTTTAAGAGCAGTTGGAGGCCACGGAAGGAGTGTTGTATGGCATTGAAGCTTGTTTGGAGGTTAGATAGGGGTTAGGGTTAGAGATAGGGGTTAGGTTTAGAATTAGAGATAGGGTTTAGGTTTAGAATTAGAGATAGGGTTTAGGTTTAGAATCAGAGATAGGGGTTAGGGTTAGAGATATGGGTTAGATTTAGAATTAGAGATAGGGTTTAGGGTTAGAGATAGGGGTTAGGTTTAGAATTAGAGATAGGGTTTAGGGTTAGAATTAGAGATAGGGGTTAGGGTTAGAGATAGGGGTTAGGTTTAGAATTAGAGATAGGGTTTATGGTTAGAGATAGGGGTTAGGTTTAGAATTAGAGATAGGGTTTAGGGTTAGAATTAGAGATAGGGTTTAGGTTTAGAATCAGAGATAGGGGTTAGGGTTAGAGATATGGGTTAGATTTAGAATTAGAGATATGGTTTAGGGTTAGAGATAGGGGTTAGGTTTAGAATTAGAGATAGGGTTTAGGGTTAGAATTAGAGATAGGGTTTAGGGTTAGAGATAGGGGTTAGGTTTAGAATTAGAGATATGGGTTAGGTTTAGAATTAGAGATAGGGGTTAGGGTTAGAGATAGGGGTTAGGTTTAGATTTAGAGATATGGGTTAGGTTTAGAATTAGAGATAGGGTTAAGGTTTAGAATTAGAGATAGGGTTTAGGGTTAGAGATAGGGGTTAGGTTTAGAATTAGAAAGAGGGTTTAGGGTTAGAGATAGGGGGTAGGTTTGGAATTAGAGATAGGGGTTAGGTTTAGAATTAGAGATAGGGGTTAGGGTTAGAGATAGGGGTTAGGTTTAGATTTAGAGATAGGGGTTAGGTTTAGAGATAGGGGTTAGGTTTAGAATTAGAGATAGGGTTTAGGGTTAGAATTAGAGATAGGGTTTATGTTTAGAATCAGAGATAGTGGTTAGGGTTAGAGATAGGGGTTAGATTTAGAATTATAGATAGGGTTTAGGGTTAGAGATAGGGTTTAGGGTTAGAATTAGAGATAGGGTTTAGGGTTAGAGATAGGGGTTAGGTTTAGAATTAGAGATAGGGTTTAGGGTTAGAGATAGGGGTTAGGTTTAGAATTAGAGATAGGGTTTAGGGTTAGAGATAGGGGTTAGGTTTAGAATTAGAGATAGGGGTTAGGTTTAGAATTAGTGATAGGGGTTAGGGTTAGAGATAGGGGTTAGGTTTAGATTTAGAGATAGGGGTTAGGTTTAGAATTAGAGATAGGGTTAAGGTTTAGAATTAGAGATAGTGGTTAGGGTTAGAGATAGGGGTTAGGTTTAGAATTAGAGATATGGGTTGGGTTTAGAATTAGAGATAGGGTTTAGGGTTAGAGATAGGGGTTAGGTTTAGAAGTAGAGATAGGGGTTAGGTTTAGAATTAGAGATAGGGGTTAGGTTTAGAATTAGAGATAGGGGTTAGGTTTAGAATTAGAGATAGGGGTTAGGTTTAGAATTAGAGATAGGGGTTAGGGTTAGAGATAGGGGTTAGGTTTAGAATTAGAGATAGGGGTTAGGTTTAGAATTAGAGAGAGGGTTTAGGGTTAGAGATAGGGTTTAGGTTTAGAATTAGAGATAGGTGTTAGGTTTAGAATCAGAGATAGGGGTTAGGTTTAGAATTAGAGATATGGGTTAGGTTTAGAATTAGAGATATGGGTTAGGTTTAGAATTAGAGATATGGGTTGGGTTTAGAATTAGAGATAGGGTTTAGGGTTAGAGATAGGGGTTAGGTTTAGAAGTAGAGATAGGTGTTAGGTTTAGAATTAGAATTAGAGATAGGGGTTAGGTTTAGAATTAGAGATAGGGTTTAGGCTTAGAGATAGGGGGTAGGTTTGGAATTAGAGATAGGGGTTAGGTTTAGAATTAGAGATAGGGGTTAGGGTTAGAGATAGGGGTTAGGTTTAGATTTAGAGATAGGGGTTAGGTTTAGAGATAGGGGTTAGGTTTAGAATTAGAGATAGGGTTTAGGGTTAGAATTAGAGATAGGGTTTATGTTTAGAATCAGAGATAGTGGTTAGGGTTAGAGATAGGGGTTAGATTTAGAATTATAGATAGGGTTTAGGGTTAGAGATAGGGTTTAGGGTTAGAATTAGAGATAGGGTTTAGGGTTAGAGATAGGGGTTAGGTTTAGAATTAGAGATAGGGTTTAGGGTTAGAGATAGGGGTTAGGTTTAGAATTAGAGATAGGGTTTAGGGTTAGAGATAGGGGTTAGGTTTAGAATTAGAGATAGGGGTTAGGTTTAGAATTAGTGATAGGGGTTAGGGTTAGAGATAGGGGTTAGGTTTAGATTTAGAGATAGGGGTTAGGTTTAGAATTAGAGATAGGGTTAAGGTTTAGAATTAGAGATAGTGGTTAGGGTTAGAGATAGGGGTTAGGTTTAGAATTAGAGATATGGGTTGGGTTTAGAATTAGAGATAGGGTTTAGGGTTAGAGATAGGGGTTAGGTTTAGAAGTAGAGATAGGTGTTAGGTTTAGAATTAGAGATAGGGGTTAGGTTTAGAATTAGAGATAGGGGTTAGGTTTAGAATTAGAGATAGGGGTTAGGTTTAGAAGTAGAGATAGGTGTTAGGTTTAGAATTAGAATTAGAGATAGGGGTTAGGTTTAGAATTAGAGATAGGGTTTAGGGTTAGAGATAGGGGGTAGGTTTGGAATTAGAGATAGGGGTTAGGTTTAGAATTAGAGATAGGGGTTAGGGTTAGAGATAGGGGTTAGGTTTAGATTTAGAGATAGGGGTTAGGTTTAGAGATAGGGGTTAGGTTTAGAATTAGAGATAGGGTTTAGGGTTAGAATTAGAGATAGGGTTTATGTTTAGAATCAGAGATAGTGGTTAGGGTTAGAGATAGGGGTTAGATTTAGAATTATAGATAGGGTTTAGGGTCAGAGATAGGGTTTAGGGTTAGAATTAGAGATAGGGTTTAGGGTTAGAGATAGGGGTTAGGTTTAGAATTAGAGATAGGGTTTAGGGTTAGAGATAGGGGTTAGGTTTAGAATTAGAGATAGGGTTTAGGGTTAGAGATAGGGGTTAGGTTTAGAATTAGAGATAGGGGTTAGGTTTAGAATTAGTGATAGGGGTTAGGGTTAGAGATAGGGGTTAGGTTTAGATTTAGAGATAGGGGTTAGGTTTAGAATTAGAGATAGGGTTAAGGTTTAGAATTAGAGATAGTGGTTAGGGTTAGAGATAGGGGTTAGGTTTAGAATTAGAGATATGGGTTGGGTTTAGAATTAGAGATAGGGTTTAGGGTTAGAGATAGGGGTTAGGTTTAGAAGTAGAGATAGGTGTTAGGTTTAGAATTAGAGATAGGGGTTAGGTTTAGAATTAGAGATAGGGGTTAGGTTTAGAATTAGAGATAGGGGTTAGGTTTAGAATTAGAGATAGGGGTTAGGTTTAGAATTAGAGATAGGGGTTAGGGTTAGAGATAGGGGTTAGGTTTAGAATTAGAGATAGGGGTTAGGTTTAGAATTAGAGAGAGGGTTTAGGGTTAGAGATAGGGTTTAGGTTTAGAATTAGAGATAGGTGTTAGGTTTAGAATCAGAGATAGGGGTTAGGTTTAGAATTAGAGATATGGGTTAGGTTTAGAATTAGAGATATGGGTTAGGTTTAGAATTAGAGATATGGGTTGGGTTTAGAATTAGAGATAGGGTTTAGGGTTAGAGATAGGGGTTAGGTTTAGAAGTAGAGATAGGTGTTAGGTTTAGAATTAGAGATAGGGGTTAGGTTTAGAATTAGAGATAGGGGTTAGGTTTAGAATTAGAGATAGGGGTTAGGTTTAGAATTAGAGATAGGGGTTAGGTTTAGAATTAGAGATAGGGGTTAGGTTTAGAATCAGAGATAGGGGTTAGGTTTAGAGATAGGGGTTAGGTTTAGAACTAGAGATAGGGGTTAGGTTTAGAATTAGAGATAGGGGTTAGGGTTAGAGATTGGGGTTGGGTTTACAATTAGAGATAGAGGTTTAGAGATAGGGGTTAGGTTTAGAATTGGAGATAGGGGTTAGGTTTAGAGATAGGGGTTAGGTTTAGAACTAGAGATAGGGGTTAGGTTTAGAATTAAAGATAGGGGGTTGGGGTTAGATATAGGGGTTGGGTTTAGAATTAGAGAGAGGGTTTAGGGTTAGAGATAGGGGTTAGGTTTAGAACTAGAGATAGAAGTTAGGTTTAGAATTAGAGATAGGGGTTAGGTTTAGGGTTGGGGTTAGAGATAGGGGTTAGATTTATAGATAGGGGTTCGGTTTAGAATTAGGGTCAGAGATAGGGGTTAGGTTTAGGATTGGGGTTAGAGATAGGGGTTAGGTTTAGAATTAGAGATAGGGGTTAGGGTTAGAGATTGGGGTTGGGTTTACAATTAGAGATAGGGGTTAGGGTTAGAGATAGGGGTTAGGTTTAGAGATAGGGGTTAGGTTTAGAATTAGAGATAGGGTTTAGGGTTAGAATTAGAGATAGGGTTTAGGTTTAGAATCAGAGATAGGGGTTAGGGTTAGAGATAGGGGTTAGATTTAGAATTAGAGATAGGGTTTAGGGTTAGAGATAGGGTTTAGGGTTAGAATTAGAGATTGGGTTTAGGGTTAGAGATAGGGGTTAGGTTTAGATTTAGAGATAGGGGTTAGGTTTAGAATTAGAGATAGGGTTTAGGTTTTAGGGTTAGAGATAGAGATAGGGTTTAGGGTTAGAATTAGAGATAGGGTTTAGGGTTAGAGATAGGGGTTAGGTTTAGAATTAGAGATGGGGTTTAGGGTTAGAGATAGGGGTTAGGTTAAGAATTAGAGATAGGGTTTAGGGTTAGAATTAGATATAGGGTTTAGGTATAGAATCAGAGATAGGGGTTAGGGTTAGAGATAGGGGTTAGATTTAGAATTCGAGATAGGGTTTAGGGTTAGAGATAGGGGTTAGGTTTAGAATTAGAGAGAGGGTTTAGGGTTAGAGATAGCGGTTATGTTTAGAATTAGAGATAGGGGTTAGGTTTAGAATTAGTGATATGGGCTAGGGTTAGAGATAGGGGTTAGGTTTAGATTTAGATTTAGAGATAGGGGTTAGGTTTAGAATTAGAGATAGTGGTTAGGGTTAGAGATAGGGGTTAGGTTTAGAATTAGAGATAGGGGTTAGGTTTAGAGATAGGGGTTAGGTTTAGAATTAGAGATAGGGGTTGGGTTTAGGGTTGGGGTTAGAGATAGGGGTTAGGTTTAGAATTAGAGATAGGGGTTAGGTTTAGAATTAGAGATAGGGGTTAGGTTTAGAATTAGAGATAGGGTTTAGGGTTAGAGATAGGGGTTGGGTTTAGAATTAGAGAGAGGGTTTAGGGTTAGAGATAGAGGTTAGGTTTAGAATTAGAGATAGGGGTTAGGTTTAGAATTAGAGATAGGGGTTAGGTTTAGGATTGGGGTTAGAGATAGAGGTTAGGTTTAGGGTTAAGGTAAAAAGTTCTCACAAGTTTTGTAATACAAAGCTGTGTGTTTGTGTATGTATGTGTGTTTGCGTGGCTCTTGTTCGATGTAGAAAAATATAAACGTTTTTGTTTCCATTGCCAAAAATTCCAGTCTCTTGATCAACTCAGTATTGATAATGGGATGAGGTAAAATGCCAACACATTTTTCAACAGCCATCTAATCTCTTTATTTTGAAGCCGAAAAGGGTGAGGCTGGCACAGTCTTGTTCCTTGGTAAGAGCATGGTGTTAGCAACGACAGCCAGACAGGGATCGCGTATGCTCTCAAGTCTACGGTAAGTTACTTTGGATAAAAACGGGCATATCTTATTTTGCTTCCGTGTCTGTCTGGTGCGACTAGCTGCATTAGTGAGGTGGTCTCTCTCTCTCTCTCTCTCTTGCAGGCCCTTGATGCCTCTGTCCTTATTTCCCTCTCAACTCTCACTGGAAGGAATTGAGGAAACAAGGATGCAGGAAACAAGAACTTGACGGATAGTCATGTTTTCAGACACAGTCCTGGTGTTTTCATCTATAGCTTCATCTGGGTCAGCTAGGGAGGGGCTCAGTCAGGGAGGGGCTCAGTCAGGGAGGGGCTCAGTCAGGGAGGGGTAGTCTTCTCCCTTTCGTACGTCCCATTGATTTTTCCCCTGTAATGGATTTCAATGGAGCGCTCCTCATGATTCCACATTAATCATTTACAATCTCTTCTTTCCATTTCCTGCCTGCATGGCTCTTAAAAGCCTGGACGGTGCTCGGTTGCTTACCGTCAGTGCTGAGCCCGCCTGCCTGGTCGATTCCAGCTGAATCATCAGCTAGTAACTACAGTGACAGATAGTGATAAAGAGATTGTGATAGAGTGATAGAGAGTGTGATCGAGAAAATTATAGAGATAGATAGATAGAGAGAGTGATACAGAGAGATAGAGACAGTGATAGAGAGTGAGAGAGACAGAGTGATAGAGAGAGACAGAGTGATAGAGAGAGAGAGTGATAGAGACAGAGTGATAGAGAGAGACAGAGTGATAGAGAGAGAGAGTGATAGAGACAGAGTGAGAGAGAGAGTGATAGAGACAGAGTGATAGAGAGAGACAGAGTGATAGAGAGAGAGAGTGATAGAGAGAGTGATAGAGACAGTGATAGAGAGAGTGATAGAGAGAGACAGAGTGATAGAGACAGAATGATAGAGAGAGACAGAGTGATAGACAGAGAGAGTGATAGAGACAGAAATGTATTTGTAGAGACCACATTCACGGTAAGCGCTGCAAACTGTATGTCGGCTCAATCTGAATAGATTTTTTAGCATTGTCCAAATTCTCGATCGGATTGAATACCGGCTTAAAATGTTTACACAGCCGGTGTGTGTTGTCTCCAAAAATATCTGTATGTAATCAGGACCACAGTCACAGTAAAGTCTGGTACTTGCGACCACATGACCCAATAAATCTCCTTTCTCCCGAAGTGTGCACTTGTTCACTTCCCTTCATGGATTTCAAATACAATAATTGGTATATGGCCACTCCCACATGCCTACTCCACTCCAATGATTTGTGGAGAGTAGTGAACAAGTGCACACTTCCAAGGAGAGATTATTGGGACGCAGTCACATCATATAGGCCCACATTATCATGACACAATCCCTCTAAAGCCTTGTTTATAGCTGGTTCTATACTGTCATTACACAATCCCTCTAAAGCCTTGTTTATAGCTGGTTCTATACTGTCATTAGACAATCCCTCTAAAGCCTTGTTTATAGCTGGTTCTATACTGTCATTAGACGATCCCTCTAAAGCCTTGTTTATACATGTAGCCTTTGTCCTGATCTTGTCCACATTCTGATTGTGCCCACATTGTCCGACAAGTGTAGACAATTAGAAGACGCATTGTGATCTGATTGTGATCAGATCTTACAAGTGTAAACAGTCAAAATCAGGACAAAGGACACATGTTAACGGCAGGTATAAACAGGGCAATTGAGTAGATTCCACACAACAAGGCAATAATAAAGGCAATAATAAAGCAACATTGCATCAAACTGTAGGTAGCCTAGTGGTTAGAGTGTAGAGGTGGTAGGTAGCCTAGTGGTTAGAGTGTAGAGGAGGCAGGGTAGCCTAGTGGTTAGAGTGTAGAGGTGGTAGGTAGCCTAGTGGTTAGAGTGTAGAGGAGGCAGGGTAGCCTAGTGGTTAGAGTGTAGGGTCGGCAGGTAGCCTAGTGGTTAGAGTGGAGGGTCGGCAGGTAGTCTAGTGGTTAGAGTGGAGGGTCGGCAGGTAGTCTAGTGGTTAGAGTGGAGGGTCGGCAGGTAGCCTAGCGGTTAGAGTGGAGGGTCAGCAGGTAGCCTAGCGGTTAGAGTGGAGGGTCGGCAGGTAGTCTAGTGGTTAGAGTGGAGGGTCGGCAGGTAGTCTAGTGGTTAGAGTGGAGGGTCGGCAGGTAGCCTAGTGGTTAGAGTGGAGGGTCGGCAGGTAGCCTAGTGGTTAGAGTGGAGGGTCGGCAGGTAGCCTAGTGGTTAGAGTGGAGGGTCGGCAGGTAGCCTAGCGGTTAGAGTGGAGGGTCGGCAGGTAGCCTAGTGGTTAGAGTGGAGGGTCGGCAGGTAGTCTAGTGGTTAGAGTGGAGGGTCGGCAGGTAGCCTAGCGGTTAGAGTGGAGGGTCGGCAGGTAGCCTAGCGGTTAGAGTGGAGGGTCGGCAGGTAGTCTAGTGGTTAGAGTGGAGGGTCGGCAGGTAGTCTAGTGGTTAGAGTGGAGGGACTACAGGTAGCCTAATGGTTAGAGTGGAGGGTCGGCAGGTAGTCTAGTGGTTAGAGTGGAGGGTCGGCAGGTAGCCTAGTGGTTAGAGTGGAGGGTCGGCAGGTAGCCTAGTGGTTAGAGTGGAGGGTCAGCAGGTAGCCTAGCGGTTAGAGTGGAGGGTCAGCAGGTAGCCTAGTGGTTAGAGTGGAGGGTCGGCAGGTAGTCTAGCGGTTAGAGTGGAGGGTCGGCAGGTAGCCTAGCGGTTAGAGTGGAGGGTCAGCAGGTAGCCTAGTGGTTAGAGTGGAGGGTCGGCAGGTAGTCTAGTGGTTAGAGTGGAGGGTCGGCAGGTAGCCTAGCGGTTAGAGTGGAGGGTCAGCAGGTAGCCTAGTGGTTAGAGTGGAGGGTCGGCAGGTAGTCTAGTGGTTAGAGTGGAGGGTCAGCAGGTAGCCTAGTGGTTAGAGTGGAGGGTCGGCAGGTAGCCTAGCGGTTAGAGTGGAGGGTCGGCAGGTAGTCTAGTGGTTAGAGTGGAGGGTCGGCAGGTAGCCTAGTGGTTAGAGTGGAGGGTCGGCAGGTAGCCTAGTGGTTAGAGTGGAGGGTCGGCAGGTAGTCTAGTGGTTAG
This sequence comes from Oncorhynchus kisutch, assembly GCF_002021735.2. Taxonomy (NCBI): domain Eukaryota; kingdom Metazoa; phylum Chordata; class Actinopteri; order Salmoniformes; family Salmonidae; genus Oncorhynchus; species Oncorhynchus kisutch. The sequence continues at coordinate 6,279,308 of NC_034174.2, forward strand.
AGTGGAGGGTCGGCAGGTAGTCTAGTGGTTAGAGTGGAGGGTCGGCAGGTAGCCTAGTGGTTAGAGTGGAGGGTCGGCAGGTAGCCTAGCGGTTAGAGTGGAGGGTCGGCAGGTAGTCTAGCGGTTAGAGTGGAGGGTCGGCAGGTAGCCTAGTGGTTAGAGTGGAGGGTCGGCAGGTAGTCTAGTGGTTAGAGTGGAGGGTCGGCAGGTAGTCTAGTGGTTAGAGTGGAGGGTCGGCAGGTAGCCTAGTGGTTAGAGTGGAGGGTCGGCAGGTAGCCTAGTGGTTAGAGTGGAGGGTCGGCAGGTAGTCTAGTGGTTAGAGTGGAGGGTCGGCAGGTAGTCTAGTGGTTAGAGTGGAGGGTCGGCAGGTAGTCTAGTGGTTAGAGTGGAGGGTCGGCAGGTAGCCTAGTGGTTAGAGTGGAGGGTCGGCAGGTAGTCTAGTGGTTAGAGTGGAGGGTCGGCAGGTAGTCTAGTGGTTAGAGTGGAGGGTCGGCAGGTAGTCTAGTGGTTAGAGTGGAGGGTCGGCAGGTAGTCTAGTGGTTAGAGTGGAGGGTCAGCAGGTAGTCTAGTGGTTAGAGTGGAGGGTCGGCAGGTAGTCTAGTGGTTAGAGTGGAGGGTCGGCAGGTAGTCTAGTGGTTAGAGTGGAGGGTCGGCAGGTAGCCTAGCGGTTAGAGTGGAGGGTCGGCAGGTAGTCTAGTGGTTAGAGTGGAGGGTCAGCAGGTAGCCTAGTGGTTAGAGTGGAGGGTCGGCAGGTAGTCTAGTGGTTAGAGTGGAGGGTCGGCAGGTAGTCTAGTGGTTAGAGTGGAGGGTCGGCAGGTAGTCTAGTGGTTAGAGTGGAGGGTCAGCAGGTAGCCTAGTGGTTAGAGTGGAGGGTCGGCAGATAGTCTAGCGGTTAGAGTGGAGGGTCGGCAGGTAGCCTAGTGGTTAGAGTGGAGGGTCAGCAGGTAGCCTAGTGGTTAGAGTGGAGGGTCGGCAGGTAGTCTAGTGGTTAGAGTGGAGGGTCGGCAGGTAGTCTAGTGGTTAGAGTGGAGGGTCGGCAGGTAGTCTAGTGGTTAGAGTGGAGGGTCAGCAGGTAGCCTAGTGGTTAGAGTGGAGGGTCGGCAGGTAGTCTAGCGGTTAGAGTGGAGGGTCGGCAGGTAGCCTAGTGGTTAGAGTGGAGGGTCGGCAGGTAGCCTAGCGGTTAGAGTGGAGGGTCGGCAGGTAGCCTAGTGGTTAGAGTGGAGGGTCAGCAGGTAGCCTAGTGGTTAGAGTGGAGGGTCGGCAGGTAGCCTAGTGGTTAGAGTGGAGGGTCGGCAGGTAGCCTAGCGGTTAGAGTGGAGGGTCAGCAGGTAGCCTAGTGGTTAGAGTGGAGGGTCGGCAGGTAGCCTAGCGGTTAGAGTGGAGGGTCAGCAGGTAGCCTAGTGGTTAGAGTGGAGGGTCGGCAGGTAGCCTAGTGGTTAGAGTGGAGGGTCGGCAGGTAGCCTAGTGGTTAGAGTGGAGGGTCCATGCCCCAGGTCTACCTGACATGATGACTCCTTGCTGTCCCCAGTCCACCTGGCCATGCTGCTGCTCCAGTTTCAACTCCCACCTGACTGTGCTGCTGCTCCAGTTGCAACTGTTCTGCCTTATTATTATTCGACCATGCTGGTCATTTATGAACATTTGAACATCTTGGCCATGTTCTGTTATAATCTCCACCCGGCACAGCCAGAAGAGGACTGGCCACCCCACATAGCCTGGTTCCTCTCTAGGTTTCTTCCTAGGTTTTGGCCTTTCTAGGGAGTTTTTCCTAGCCACCGTGCTTCTACACCTGCATTGCTTGCTGTTTGGGGTTTTAGGCTGGGTTTCTGTACAGCACTTTGAGATATCAGCTGATGTACGAAGGGCTATATAAATAAATTTGATTTGATTTGAGGGTCGGCAGGTAGCCTAGTGGTTAGAGTGGAGGGTCGGCAGGTTAGAGCGTTGGGCCAGTAACCAGCAGGTAGCCTAGTTGTTAGAGCGTTGGGCCAGTAACCAGCAGGTAGCCTAGTTGTTAGAGCGTTGGGCCAGTAACCAGCAGGTAGCCTAGTGGTTAGAGCGTTGGGCCAGTAACGAGCAGGTAGCCTAGTGGTTAGAGCGTTGGGCCAGTAACCAGCAGGTAGCCTAGTGGTTAGAGAGTTGGGCCAGTAACCAGCAAGTAACCTAGTGGTTAGAGCGTTGGGCCAGTAACCAGCAGGTAGCCTAGTGGTTAGAGCGTTGGGCCAGTAACCAGCAGGTAGCCTAGCGGTTAGAGTGTTCCAGTAACCAGCAGGTAGCCTAGTGGTTAGAGTGGAGGGTTGGCAGGTAGTCTAGTGGTTAGAGTGTTGGGCCAGTAACCAGCAGGTAGCCTAGTGGTTAGAGCGTTGGGCCAGTAACCAGCAGGTAGCCTAGTGGTTAGAGCGTTGGGCCAGTAACGAGCAGGTAGCCTAGTGTTTAGAGCGTTTGGCCAGTAACCCGCAGGTAGCCTAGTGGTTAGAGAGTTGGGCCAGTAACCAGCAGGTAAGCTAGTGGTTAGAGCGTTGGGCCAGTAACCAGCAGGTAGCCTAGTGGTTAGAGCGTTGGGCCAGTAACCAGCAGGTAGCCTAGTGGTTAGAGTGTTCCAGTAACCAGCAGGTAGCCTAGTGGTTAGAGTGGAGGGTTGGCAGGTAGTCTAGTGGTTAGAGTGTTGGGCCAGTAACCAGCAGGTAGCCTAGTGGTTAGAGCGTTGGGCCAGTAACGAGCAGGTAGCCTAGTGGTTAGAGCGTTGGGCCAGTAACCAGCAGGTAGCCTAGTGGTTAGAGAGTTGGGCCAGTAACCAGCAGGTAACCTAGTGGTTAGAGCGTTGGGCCAGTAACCAGCAGGTAGTCTAGTGGTTAGAGCGTTGGGCCAGTAACCAGCAGGTAGCCTAGTGGTTAGAGCGTTGGGCCAGTAACCAGCAGGTAGCCTAGTGGTTAGAGCGTTGGGCCAGTAACCAGCAGGTAGCCTAGTGGTTAGAGCGTGGGCCAGTAACCAGTAGGTAGCCTAGTGGTTAGAGTGTTCCAGTAACCAGCAGGTAGCCTAGTGGTTAGAGTGGAGGGTTGGCAGGTAGTCTAGTGGTTAGAGTGTTGGGCCAGTAACCAGCAGGTAGCCTAGTGGTTAGAGCGTTGGGCCAGTAACGAGCAGGTAGCCTAGTGGTTAGAGCGTTGGGCCAGTAACCAGCAGGTAGCCTAGTGGTTAGAGAGTTGGGCCAGTAACCAGCAGGTAACCTAGTGGTTAGAGAGTTGGGCCAGTAACCAGCAGGTAGTCTAGTGGTTAGAGCGTTGGGCCAGTAACCAGCAGGTAGCCTAGTGGTTAGAGCGTTGGGCCAGTAACCAGCAGGTAGCCTAGTGGTTAGAGCGTTGGGCCAGTAACCAGCAGGTAGCCTAGTGGTTAGAGCGTTGGGCCAGTAACCAGTAGGTAGCCTAGTGGTTAGTGTTCCAGTAACCAGTAGGTAGCCTAGTGGTTAGTGTGTTGGGCCAGTAACCAGCAGGTAGCCTAGTGGTTCGAGCGTTGGGCCAGTAACCAGCAGGTAGCCTAGTTGTTAGAGCGTTGGGCCAGTAACCAGTAGGTAGCCTAGTGGTTAGTGTTCCAGTAACCAGTAGGTAGCCTAGTGGTTAGAGTGTTGGGCCAGTAACCAGCAGGTAGCCTAGTGGTTAGAGCGTTGGGCCGGTAACCTAGTGGTTAGAGCGTTGGGCCAGTAACCAGTAGGTAGCCTAGTGGTTAGTGTTCCAGTAACCAGTAGGTAGCCTAGTGGTTAGAGTGTTGGGCCAGTAACCAGCAGGTAGCCTAGTGGTTAGAGCGTTGGGCCGGTAACCTAGTGGTTAGAGCGTTGGGCCAGTAACCAGCAGGTAGCCTAGTGGTTAGAGCGTTGGACCAGTAACCAGTAGGTAACCTAGTGGTTAGAGCGTTGGGCCAGTAACCAGCAGGTAGCCTAGTGATTAGAGCGTTGGGCCAGTAACCAGCAGGTAGCCTAGTGGTTAGAGCGTTGGGCCAGTAACCAGCAGGTAGCCTAGTGGTTAGAGCGTTGGGCCAGTAACCAGTAGGTAGGCTAGTGGTTAGTGTTCCAGTAACCAGTAGGTAGCCTAGTGGTTAGTGTGTTGGGCCAGTAACCAGCAGGTAGCCTAGTGGTTCGAGCTTTGGGCCAGTAACCAGCAGGTAGCCTAGTGGTTAGAGCGTTGGGCCAGTAACCAGTAGGTAGCCTAGTGGTTAGTGTTCCAGTAACCAGTAGGTCGCCTAGTGGTTAGAGTGTTGGGCCAGTAACCAGCAGGTAGCCTAGTGGTTAGAGCGTTGGGCCAGTAACCAGCAGGTAGCCTAGTGGTTAGAGCGTTGGGCCAGTAACCAGCAGGTAGCCTAGTGGTTAGAGCGTTGGGCCAGTAACCAGCAGGTAGCCTAGTGGTTAGAGCGTTGGGCCAGTAACCAGCAGGTAGCCTAGTGGTTAGAGCATTGGGCCAGTAACTGAAAGGTTGTTGGATTGAATCCCCGAGCTGACAAGGTAAAAAAAAATCTGTTGTTCTGCCCCTGAACAAGGCAGTTAACCCACAATTTCTGTGTGGTGTGGTGTTCTTAACTAATTGGGCCAGTAACCAGCAGGTCGCCTAGTTGGGCCAGTAACCAGCAGGTAGCCTAGTGGTTAGAGTGTTGGGCCAGTAACCAGCAGGTAGCCTAGTGGTTAGAGTGTTGGGCCAGTAACCAGCAGGTAGCCTAGTGGTTAGAGCGTTGGGCCAGTAACCAGTAGGTAGGCTAGTGGTTAGTGTTCCAGTAACCAGTAGGTAGCCTAGTGGTTAGTGTGTTGGGCCAGTAACCAGCAGGTAGCCTAGTGGTTCGAGCTTTGGGCCAGTAACCAGCAGGTAGCCTAGTGGTTAGAGCGTTGGGCCAGTAACCAGTAGGTAGCCTAGTGGTTAGTGTTCCAGTAACCAGTAGGTCGCCTAGTGGTTAGAGTGTTGGGCCAGTAACCAGCAGGTAGCCTAGTGGTTAGAGCGTTGGGCCAGTAACCAGCAGGTAGCCTAGTGGTTAGAGCGTTGGGCCAGTAACCAGCAGGTAGCCTAGTGGTTAGAGCGTTGGGCCAGTAACCAGCAGGTAGCCTAGTGGTTAGAGCGTTGGGCCAGTAACCAGCAGGTAGCCTAGTGGTTAGAGCATTGGGCCAGTAACTGAAAGGTTGTTGGATTGAATCCCCGAGCTGACAAGGTAAAAAAAATCTGTTGTTCTGCCCCTGAACAAGGCAGTTAACCCACAACTTCTGTGTGGTGTGGTGTTCTTAACTAATTGGGCCAGTAACCAGCAGGTCGCCTAGTTGGGCCAGTAACCAGCAGGTAGCCTAGTGGTTAGAGTGTTGGGCCAGTAACCAGCAGGTAGCCTAGTGGTTAGAGCGTTGGGCCAGTAACCAGCAGGTCGCCTAGTTGGGCCAGTAACCAGCAGGTCGCCTAGTGGTTTCTGTGTGGTGTGGTGTTCTTAACTAGCTGTTCTTAACTAATTTGACTAGTTAAATAAACATTTTAAATGTAAAACTGCATTGTCGTTTTAAGGGCTTGTAAATCAGCATTTCACCGTAAGGTCTATTTGCTGTATTCAGCATACGTAAAAAAACACCTTAGTTGGATTATGTTTGTGTTAAATGTAGCAAACCAGTTTTAAAACTTCACCAGAAGAAAACAACAACCCCAGAGTGAAGTTGACACTTTATTCTCCAGTGAGGAATCAATTGGCTCTCTGGGTAAAATTACCCAACGTTGAATTTCCTGGGTAACACTGCCACCTAGTGTCACAAACAGACTTGTGTAAAAGGCAAGCAGTCCACAGTTTTCCCCGCTTATACTACTCACAACTCTCGTTACATTAGAAAAGACGGGAGGACATAAGACTAGTTTTGATTCTGTGAGATTAATGAACAAACCTTGCTCTATTTTTTTTTTTTTACTCTTAAGGCCTTTACAACAATTTACAACAATTAAACTATCCAAATAAATAAAAAATACATAAAATATATTTTTATAACAAGAGCAATAAAACATTTAATTTCATTTTCATACGTGTTGAAACAGAGGAAACAAAATGGATATATCATATATATATATCATATAGACTACTACCCCTCCTCACTGTGATGCAGTCATATAGACTACTACCCCTCCTCACTGTGATGCAGTCATATAGACTACTACCCCTCCTCACTGTGATGCAGTCATATAGACTACTACCCCTCCTCACTGTGATGCAGTCATATAGACTACTACCCCTCCTCACTGTGATGCAGTCATATAGACTACTACCCCTCCTCACTGTGATGCAGTCATATAGACTACTACCCCTCCTCACTGTGATGCAGTCATATAGACTACTACCCCTCCTCACTGTGATGCAGTCATATAGACTACTACCCCTCCTCACTGTGATGCAGTCATATAGACTACTACCCCTCCTCACTGTGATGCAGTCATATAGACTACTACCCCTCCTCACTGTGATGCAGTCATATAGACTACTACCCCTCCTCACTGTGATGCAGTCATATAGACTACTACCCCTCCTCACTGTGATGCAGTCATATAGACTACTACCCCTCCTCACTGTGATGCAGTCATATAGACTACTACCCCTCCTCACTGTGATGCAGTCATATAGACTCCCTCCCCTCCTCACTGTGATGTGATTGGTTAGCATCACATATGACAGAATAATAAACAAGCCAAACTTTTCATTCTCTATTGGTGGTTTAAAGAAACGTCACACGGCAGTAGTCTAACACCAGTCTAAACTTCACACGGCAGTAGAGTCTAACACCAGTCTAAACTTCACACGGCAGTAGAGTCTAACACCAGTTTAAACTTCACACGGCAGTAGAGTCTAACACCAGTTTAAACTTCACACGGCAGTAGAGTCTAACACCAGTTTAAACTTCGCACGGCAGTAGAGTCTTAACACCAGTTTAAACTTCGCACGGCAGTAGAGTCTAACACCAGTCTCAAGTCATGTAGTGACAAAGTATGCATCCTAAAAATAGCACCCTATCTACACAGTACACTACTTCTGACCAGGGCTCTACTCAAAACAAGTAGCGCACTATATAGGGAATAGGGTTCTATAGGGCTCTGGTCTAAAGTAGTGCACTATGTAGGGAATAGGGTGTCACAGGGGTCTGGTCTAAAGTAGTGCACTATATAGGGCATAGGGTGCCATATGGAACGAAAATACAATTTTCCTTAAAACCATTCGACTTCCTGTTCCATTATTTTAGGTGATGGTTCTCTTTCTACAAATCGACATTAAAATGACCATAATTATCATTGAAACAGACAGGCTTTGCAATGGTGTTTTCTCTGAAGGTCACAGTAATATAAATAACAGTGAGTCAAAACATTAAAAAACACCTCAACTGGTAAAATTAAAAAAATGTATTTTTAATTTTGCGACACTTTCTGCTCAAATAAACTCCTGGGAGACATAATACATTTAAAAAATAATAACCTGACTACAACAAAGATCAAGGGGGTGGGTTTCATTTGCATTGTAATGTTTCCGATAACAAAATGTTTTACAAAAAAAACAAACATTTTACTGAAATAATTGTAGAGGTAGATACAATCCATTCTGCCTTACAGCAAATCACCCTAGAGTTAAAATCATATGCAAATAGGCTATAGGCTGATTCAGTACATTGTAAGGTGGATAGTGTATTAAAACCAAAAAAAAAAAAAGGCTAAACCATACCAGTCACGAACGTCACAATATCACACTAGGATCAAAGACAGAACTATTACAGAAATAATATCTGTGAGCTGAACCAGTATTTAAAAACAACAGTTTCAAATCAATGACAAGTAAACGACAGTTGAAGTTGAACTGCTGCAGGGTAGAATCTGTAGAAAAACCACATTCTGTATGCAACAGCCAATTAGAGCACACCATTCTCAAAAAGAACATGGAACTTCAGGATAGAATGTGTAGAAAAACAACATTCTGCATGCAACAGCCAATTAGAGCACACCATTCTCAAAAAGAACATGGAACTTCAGGATAGAATCTGTAGAAAAACAACATTCTGCATGCAACAGCCAATTAGAGCACACCATTCTCAAAAACAAAAAACAAAACGAACATGGAACTTCAGGAATGGTTCAATAAAAACAAAGAAAAATAAGTCCAACATGCAAACCATCCTATGAATTATACTACCGCTGTGGAAGTAGCCTGTAGATATACTGCTTGGTCAATTCCATTAAAAAAAATATACAACAGTATGTATGAACAACAATCCCATACTCACTAGTAGTGTTTCACTAATGCACCAGACTACGTACAAAATCATGTCTGTCCTACGAGTCGGCCAGACCTCCTAAAGTCTGTCTCAAGAGTCAGAAGTTCCCATGCTTGGAGAGACACAGCTCTGTCTCTGTTTGTACACGGGGGGGGGGGGGGGGGGGGGGGGGGGGGTAGCGACACCGACAGACGGCTAAACTATCATGTCCTCTAAGGTGGCTTCAGTGTGTTCACTGTGTGGGCCCCTATACAGACACAGACAGTCTGGAAGGGGGCAGGCACACCATGTGGTGGTGGTGGTGGGGGGGGGAGAGAGGACATGACACCACCATAGAGACACTGACAGTCTCCAACACCACCAGAGACACTGACAGGTTCTAACACCACCATAGAGACACTGACAGGTTCTAACACCACCATAGAGGCACTGACAGTCTCCAACACCACCATAGAGACACTGACAGTCTCCAACACCACCATAGAGACACTGCCATCTCCAACACCACCATAGAGACACTGACAGTCTCCAACACCACCATAGAGACACTGACAGTCTCCAACACCACCATAGAGACACTGACAGTCGCCAACACCACCATAGAGACACTGACAGTCTCCAACACCACCATAGAGACACTGACAGGTTCTAACACCACCAGAGACACTGACAGGTTCTAACACCACCATAGAGACACTGACAGGTTCTAACACCACCATAGAGACACTGACAGGTTCTAACACCACCATAGAGACACTGACAATCTCAAACACCAGTTGTGTCTTAGTTTAAAACAATTTACATATTGGGATATTATTTGACGACATGTTGAGACAATATCAGTTTGACAATATCCCAATATGATTTAATGCGCTAGTTGGCTGGCTGTACCAGCACAAAAAAGTCCAGTATTTTTCCTTCATAGTGTTGTTGTCCATCTTCTTTTTAAAATTGGGAGTCAATTTGTTTTCAGCACTTTTAACTTATAGACTGATCAAAACTCATTTTCTCCTGGCTCGCTCTCTTGTCCCTCTGCAGCAGACATGTGGTGTTTAGAACATCGAATCGCAATGAAATCACAGTATCGAATCACAATACAAATGGAATCGTGAGAATCACAATACAAATAGAATCGTGAGAATCACAATACAAATGGAATCGTGAGAATCACAATACAAATAGAATCGTGAGAATCACAATACAAATAGAATCGTGAGAATCACAATACAAATGGAATCGTGAGAATCACAATACAAATAGAATCGTGAGAATCACAAAACAAATAGAATCGTGAGAATCACAGTACAAATAGAATCGTGAGAATCACAATACAAATAGAATCGTGAGAATCACAATACAAATAGAATTGTGAGAATCACAATACAAATAGAATCGTGAGAATCACAAAACAAATAGAATCGTGAGAATCACAAAACAAATAGAATCGTGAGAATCACAAAACAAATAGAATCGTGAGAATCACAATACAAATAGAATCGTGAGAATCACAATACAAATAGAATCGTGAGAATCACAATACAAATAGAATCGTGAGAATCACAATACAAATCGTATCGGCACCTAAGTATGATGAGGTCCCTGGAAATTCCCAGCCCTACTGACAGCTGTCTGTTAACGTGGGTGTTAACAACATTGACAGCCAACACCACAAAGAGGTGTCTTCTGTCTAAGTTAGGCAGAGTCATTGACAATAACAACCACCAGGTGCTCTTCATCCAGATTCCCCAAAGTCCTGTGTGCACTCTGGAGGAACTGCTGGGAGAAGTCACATGGGGGGAAGGCGTACAGCATGCCCCCCTTTCCTCCCTCCTTAGCCCCACCTACAGGTAGACTGATCACTCCTGCAGCCTCTTTGTTCCTCAGGTAGGTGACCAGGTGACGGAGGAGTCTGATCTGTAGGCCTGGTTCAGGTGGAGGGGACTCGCGGTCGATGGGGCCCTGGAGGGCCAGGAGAACAGCGTAGCCCTCGGAGCCACCATGCTTGATCCTCCTGGTGACCTCGTTCAACCTGGTCTTGTCCATCCTCAGTCGCTGGGCGATCTTCAGCTGGGTCAGTTTCCCCTTGGCCTGGTGGTCCTTCATGACAGAGTGGAAGAACCCGGAGCCTCCCTCTAACAGGTGCATGTTAGTGGGGAAACAGGAGTTCTTTAGGGTGAAGTGACCGTGCCAGGCTTTGGTGAGGGTGGTGGCACACTCTGACAGCGTACTGGGTGTTCTGGGGTCTTTCTTAAGTGTGTCTGAGGTGTGGTTTGTGTCGCTGGCACGGTGGTTGCGGTCACGGTCCTTCTCTCTGTCCCCGCCAGTCTTCTTGTGTCGGTCCCGGCTGGAGGATGTCTCGTGGCCGTCCTGGCCGGCCCGGTCCTCGTTGGAGTGGCGGCTGCTGTCGGGGCTCTGTCCCCTGGGCTCGGTGGTAGAGTCCGGGGCCCGGACCCTGGCTCTGTCTGGGCTGTCTTCTGGAGAAGCTGGCCCTGCTCCACCTCTCACCTTGGACATGCCTCTCTCCTTCTCCTGAGAGGGTCCATCAAGGGAAAGGGACCTGTGTCTGCGTCTCTCCGCCCCAGCCCGCTCTGCGTCTCTCTCCTTCAGCCAGCGCTCTCTGCTTCGGCTCCGGGCTGCCCGGTCCCCTCGGCCACCACGAGACACCCCAAACGCTTCACTCCCCCTGCGCTCGAGGCTATTTGTTGGAGAGATGAACTCTCTGTCCCCCCTGTCCAGCATAGCTCTCTCTCTCTCCCGCTGGGTGAACAGGGCGTGGGAGGGGGGCGAGCGGTCCCGGGAGCGTAGCTCTCTGTCCAGGCTACGGTCGCGATGCCTTAGCAGGTCCAGGTGGGCAGGCTGGGACACAGGGGGCTGGTATCCTGTTGGGTAACTACGAGGCAGGGGCTCCTCAGCCTTGGCAAAGTCCACCCTCAGCCTCCTCTCTGGGCCTCCTAGAGGGAACCCTCTCATCTGAGTGCATGCAGCCTGAGAGGCATCTAGGCTCTCATACTGAATGTAGGCAAAACTATCCCCTTTCGCATAGTGTATGTTCCGGATGCTGCCAAAACGGTCAAACTCTCTGGCCAGGGCTGCCAGGGAATTGCTGGGTCCCAGCCCGCCTACCCAGAGTCTGGTGGTTGGGTTGGCCTTACCGTAGCCTATCTTCACTGGGTTCCCGCCAATGACGCGACCCTGCATGGTTATCTTAGCCCGGTGAGCCATGTCTAAGTTCTGGAACTTGAGGAAAGCGTAGGCTCCACCCTGACCGCGCGCCGGTCGTTTAATCACAACTTCTTCAATGATGCCGTACTTATCGAAGCCTCTCCTCAGCTCGCCCTCTGTGACGTTGTGATCCAGGTTGCCGATGAACAGGTTCCTGCACGCCCTCGCGTCGTCCTCAGGTTTTATGTCATCATGCTCAGGTACAGGCAGCCCGTAAGGCCTTCCCCTCTCCTCTAACATCCCATAGTAATCTAAGATCCTCTCCCTCTCTCTGCTCAGTCCCTCTACATGGTAATGTCTTGGTGGTCGGAGATCTCTGATACTACTAACTCCAGGGCAGGGGGAGAGGGACCTCTGTCTATAAGAGGGATATGGGGCGCCATGGATAGGGATATAGCCCATATCCGGCGGCGTGCAGCTGCGCCGCCGGACGTACATGGGCTCTACTTTGAGAGGGCGGTCATAGAGTACTAGCCTGGTTTTGGCATGCCTGGCCTCTTTAGCGTCCTCCGGGTGCCGGAAATTGATGTAGGCGACTCGGCCTAGTTCTGGAGTGTGAGATAGTTTCACACTAACGTCCCCAAACTTTTTAAACTCGTGAAACAGTCCGTCTTCAACGTGCTCGTCAGGAAGCACCGAGCCGAGATTGCTAATGAGCAACGATTTGTATTCCAGAGTCCCACCGGCTCCCCCCCGGAGGCCCAGTAGTTCGGCTGCCGCTTTGCCTTTAGGCAGGACGGCTGTAGTCCGGAGAGAGGGTCGGCCGATGAGATCGAGGTCGTGGTGTTGTTGTCGGTGGTGGAGGGGGTCTCCGGTGCCTCCACGCTCCTCCCGAAGCCGTGTCTTTTCTCGTTCCCTGCTCCTACTCCGAGCATGTTGCCTCCCGCTTTCAGCGAGCAGCAAAGCAAGTGGTGGGAGCGGCAGGTCCTCTCTCCGTGCCCCGTCCCGGTCCCGCTCTCTTTCCCGTATTCGTTTCGCTAAAGTCCTATTAGGACTCGAGTCCCTCCCGGCCTGTCGCTTCATTTTCAAACGATGGCCAAACTTTTTTTGTTGCTAACTAGCCAGCCAGTGTCTGCAGAAAAAAAAAATCGATCTGTAAGCAAATTCCTCACTTTTGGGAGACGTTACACATAAACGGACGTTAATAACTTGTAACTAATGTTCGCGACGTTAAAGACTTTGCATGTATTCCGATATAAAATTTTAAAAAAGGATAAACGCGTTTAAAAACATATTTAGAATCAGTGAACCTGTTTCAACTCCGCCATCTTGGACAAAAGGAATGTATACGTTCCGCCAATGGGAGGGGTTTGAGGCGACGTAGCCGCAGGGTTAGGGACGTCATGCGGAAGCAGATACTGCTCACCCAAAGTCTTGCAAATATATGACACGATTTAGATAAGGCACAAGTATAATATCTGCTATGGAAATGAGAAATGATCAAATGTTAAATAGAAAAATGTTTCACATGCATTTGGAATTATACTGAACTAAAATACAACTGCAACATGCAACAATTTCATTGATTTTACAGTTCATATGAGGAAATTAGTCGGTTTAAATAAATAAATAAAGTCCTAATCTATGGATTTCACATTTCTGGGAATACAGATATGCATCTGTTGGTCATAGATACCTTGGGGGAAAAAAAATGGGTCTCACGATTTAGTCAAGGTAATTTTTTTTGGTGCATTCAAATTGCCATCAATAAAATGCAATTGTGGTCATAGCTTAAGCTTTCCCTTACCATAACCCCACCGCCACCATGGGGCACTCTGCTCACAACACTGACATTAGCAGACCGCTCAACCACACAACACCGTACACGTGGTCAGTGGTTGTGAGGCCAGTTGGACAGACTGCCAAATTCTCTAAAATGGAGGCGGCTTATGATAGAGAAATGAACATTTCATTCTGGTAACAGCTCTGGTGGACATTTCTGCAGTCAGCATGGCAAATTGCACACTCCTTCAAAACATCTGTGGCATTGTGTTGTGTGACAAAACAGCACATATTAGAGTGGCCTTTTATTGTCCCCAGCACAAGGTGCACCTGTGTAATGATCATGCTGTTTAATCAGCTTCTTGATATGCCACACCTGTCAGGTGGATGGATTATCTTGGCAATGGAGAAATGTTGACTAACAGGGGTATAAACAAATTTGTGCACAAAATTAGAAAGAAATGAATAATTTCTAGGATCGTTTACTACATGTTCCATTCATATGTTTTGTTCAGTAGAAAACACTCAAGCTATATATTTATGAGCATGTGTGATGATACCACCAGCATTGACTATTAAAACACCATGACTTCTGACAACTTGTTTTTGTATTTTAATGAAAAAGTACAGAACATTTGTAATAAACATGTAAGGTTGTGTGAAAGAAAAGCCCATTTCAATAGTTATCTTCTCTTTAAAAAAATATATATATATATTTCAGGTGTGGCCAAGCTTATTTGTAGAGGGTACAAATCAAGGTCTCGATTTGATGATTAGTAGGTCAGTAGAATCAGGTGTCTTACTACACACCCACTGTCTAGGACCTTCTGCATATGAGCTTGTCCACACCTGTTATATTTGATTATACCGTTATTAAGACAAAAAAAGTATACCCATTAAAAAACACAAAAAAAACAAAGGTCATGTACAGACTGACAGGTGGTTCATATGCCGCACAGCGAACATTACCCACCACAAAATACCCTCTCAGGACACCCAAAGCCCCTTCCCCCAGGGCCTGTATAAACAAAGGTAACATCCCAAATGATACCATACTCCCCACAGGGCTCTGGTCAAAGGAAGTGCACTATATAGGGACTAGGGTGCAATTTGGTATTCAAGCCAAACTGTCTCAGAGTTGGAGAGCTGATCTAGGATTAGATTTGGCATTTAGATCACAAATAATAAAATGGCGGAAAGGACAGGGGGGGGGGGGGGCTGATCCTCAAATCAACACTCTTAATCGAGATACAGAGTCTTATTCATTATGATCAACAACAACAACAACAAATGTAATAAAAAAAGGCCAAACTGTTCCTAGATCAGAATTTCTACTTTGAGACACTGAATACAATCCCAGGTCTGCAATCCCCTTCTCCCTCTGGTTACAGTTCCCTCTGTACTTTAGCTGCGTCGGGGGCGTACTTGGGCATGAGTTCATTGATCTTGCGGATGAAGTCGGACTTCTCGGCGCAGCCTTTACACGACTCTCCCCACACCTCCAGGATCTTCTTCAATTCCTTCACCTTCAGCTTCTTTAGATCCACGGTGCTCAGGTCCAGCTGTTTGTCTGCAGAGAGGAGAGAAGGTGAAGATGCCATCTTTAACAGATCCTGCTAGCATTTCAGTGGTTTAACTGGCTAAGAACAGGGGGGGGGGGGGGGGGGGGGGGGGTTCAGGAGGGTTAACCAAGTGTGTGTGGTAGAGGATTGGGATGAAGGAATGAAGCTATAGGCTTCTGTTAAGAAAGCTCACACAGTGACACCAGTTACATACCAGTATGAATTGTCTCTTAGCAGGTGCTGTCAAAATCTGTTCACTAAAAAGGTTAAACAAGACTCTGCATTCCATGCCGTGTGATTAACAGCAGAATGTAGTGTGCAGAGTCTCTTCACGGTCCAGGAAGAGAGGTCAAATTTCACTGTGAGGCAATAATAGACAGTCAACCCCCCCCAGTCAGGTATGGCGATGACATGGAAAATCAGTCCTCACCTGTGTTTGTGTATGTAAATAACTTGTAATATGCCAGACGGGGGTTGGAAATAGCCACAGGCCGACATTGTACAATGTTTTGGACTTATCATGATCCACAAACCATTATCTAACAAGCTGACCAAACTGGACGCGAGCGTGCCATCGCGCGCACGTTGATTTTGTTGACCCACACCAGAAATGAATGAGGACACGCAGGTTGAAATATCAAAACAAACTCTGAACCAATGATATTAATTTGGGGACAGGTCAAAAAGCATTAAATATTTATGTCAATTTATCTAGCTAGCTTGCTGTTGCTAGATAATTTGTCCTGGGATATAAACATTGGGTTGTTATTTTACCTGAAAATGCACAAGGTCCTCTACTCCGACAATTAATCCAGATGAAACGGGAACAAGTATTGATTTAACTTACAAATAACCAAGTCATCCGAGATGGGTCCTGCATTTGTTTCCTTACCGTATTTCAGTTCACAGATCTGACTGTCCTTCTTCTTTAGTTTCTCACAGATCTTGTCCACCGGCGCGTGGTAGCTCAGGGGCTTGGAGATCTCGTTGAGGATTTTGGTGGCAGCGTCATGTGTTCCACCAATGTAGTAACACTAAGGAAGGTCGAAAAATAACAGCAATTAAATCAACGAATTCAGTGGATAATCTGGATAACAGTGTATAAAATAAATTTAAAAAAATATATATATATATATATATTATAATATAAAATACACAATGTAACTACTTATCGACTAGACTTACATTAAACTAAAACATTAGCCTAAAAATCACTTACAAAGCGGTTTTCCTTGCCCTTGGCGTCTTTGCAGGTTTTGACTAGGGCCTTCTCGATGTCTGCGCTGGTGAATTTAACGTTGTTGTCATGCAATGACTGATATAACCTTCCCAGGAAGCTCACACACACTGAAAAAGGGAGGAAACAACGCAAAACAAAGAATTACATTAGGATGTTAGGAGTGTACAGAGATGGCATGACTTCCTTTCTATATACTTTACTATTATAACATTTTTGCTAATCTGATGGTATGCAAAACATGGGTAACTCCAGCAATACTAACGACATTATATATAGGAGGTTAGGTTTTACAACTCAGACTTCTATGGTCAGTCTGTTCTGTTACAGTAGGTTATATAGCCCAATACACTAGACCAGGTATTCCCAAACTGGGGTATGCCATCGGGGGCCAAATAAAAATGCGATTTACATATATATTTTTAAATACCCCCCCCCCCAAAAAAATTTTTTTACATTTTCAAACAGTCCATTTAGATTTTCCAACTGGGCTATACATTTAGGTGAGTTTTTTTTTTCTCCTCTCCTGAGTAGCCTTGTTTCACTGCCAAATATAAAATTAAACCATCTAGTGTTCAGCGAAATAACAACACAATGTCAAATACAGGAAGCCTAGTCAAATAATTAACATCCAATCACATTAACCAGGTAGCCTAGTCAAATAATTAACATCCAATCACATTAACCAGGTATCCTAGTCAAATAATTAACATCCAATCAAATTAACTGTTACTCTCTCACGGGAATTCCACTAACGGTCCGTATGGAGCCAAACGTAGCTGCTGCTCATGTTGGTTTCTGTACTGATGGAGGAAAAGCCATGACAGGGAGACATAGTGGAGTGGTAACGCACGTGCAAGCAGTTGCTCCCGACGATACCTGGGTACACTGCAGCATCAACCGAGAGGCTCTTGGGTACACTGCAGCATCAACCGAGAGGCTCTTGGGTACACTGCAGCATCAACCGAGAGGCTCTTGGGTACACTGCAGCATCCACCGAGAGGCTCTTGGGTACACTGCAGCATCCACCGAGAGGCTCTTGGGTACACTGCAGCATCAACCGAGAGGCTCTTGGGTACACTGCAGCATCCACCGAGAGGCTCTTGGGTACACTGCAGCATCCACCGAGAGGCTCTTGGGTACACTGCAGCATCAACCGAGAGTCTCTTGCTCCCAAGGGAATGCCTGACAGCATGAAAGACGTTTTGGACACTACAGTGAAAATGGTTAACTTTGTTAAAGCAAGGCCCCTGAACTCTTGTGTATTTGATGCACTATTCAATGATATGGGCAGCGACCATGTAACGCTTTTACAACATACAGAAGTGAGCTAGTTATCAAGAGGCAAAGTACTTGCATTTTTTTCAATTGAGAGACAAGCTTCAAGTTTTCACTTGTTTGACAGCATGATGACGAGTCTCTCACATCGCCTATCTGGGTGATGCCTTTCTTTCTAAATTAAAATCGCCCGAATGATCTGAATCTAGGATTACAGGGACTCTCCGCAACTATATGCAATGTGCGGAACAAAACTGAGGCTAAGAAGTTGGAGCGCTTCTCTGTCTGCATTAACTGGGACAACACACAGGTCTTTCCATCATTGTATGATTTTTGTGTGTGCAAATGAACTCAAGCTTACAGACAATGTCAAATGTGATATAGCAAAGCAACTGAGTGAGTTGGGTGAGCAATTACGCAGGTACTTTTCCGAGACGGACGACACAAACAACTGGATTCATTATCCTTTCATACTCTGCCTCCAGTCCACTTACCGATATCTGAACAAGAGAGCCTCATCGAAATTGCAACAAGCGGTTCTGTGAAAATCAGAAGCCACCACCAGTTTTCTGAATAGGGCTGCACTCAGAGTATCCTGCCTTGGCAGATCACGCTGTTAAGACACTGATGCCCTTTGCAACCACGTACCTATGTGAGAGTGGATTCTTAGCCATCACTAGCATGAAAACTAAATACAGGCACAGACTGTGTGGAAAATTATTTAAGACTGAGACTCTCTCCAATACAACCCAACATTGCAGAGTTATGTGCATCCTTTCAAGCACATCCTTCTCATTAACCTGAGGTGAATTTTCAATATACAAATAAGGTTTTATATGTAAGATGGTTAAATAAAGAGCAAAATTATTGATTGTTATTTATGCCCTGGTCCTATAAGAGCTGTCACTTCCCACGAGCCGGGTAGTGACACAAACTCACTCATTCTTATGTTTAATAAATGTATCATATAGTGTGTGTGGCAGCCTTACAATGATGGCAAAAAACAACATCTGAGAGTATGCTGACCCTGGTGCTAGAGGGGGTACAGCTGACCCTGGTGCTAGAGGGGGTACAGCTGAAGGTTGAATGTTTGAAGGGGTACGGGACTATAAAACGTTTGGGAATCACTGCCCTGGACAAAGCTGAACAATAGACAGTCAAGTATCAGCTATCCCATCTAACAGAGAAACAATAGCTTGACATGGGAGCATATTGCCTCACCAACAGAAACCACAGGCAATATCTGACCTGGCTGGGGCACAAGGCAAGGTCCTAATGAGCAATTAACAGGTACTACTTAGCGAGACACAGCCAGCTACAATACTTCTCTGCAAACAAACATAAAATTAGGAGCGCATTGAAAGACATTTCAATGTATTGAATTATAGCCAACGTCTAGGCTATTTGGCGAAGAATCCATGCCAATGACACAGCATGGAATTGTAGATTGCCATAAAACTTAACTAAGACTAACTAGCTAGTTATATCCAAAGTGGCATAAATATGAGACAAACCAACCCACCTTCACAATCCCCATCTTTCAAAGCGTCGCTAATGATCGGTCCCAGAGCGAGCGCTGCGAGGGCGACCGACAAACTAGTCAAACACAACATTTTACAAATTACTAACTAACTAACTTAATCTAGTTTAGCTAGATGTACCTAGCTAAACGTTACGATACAAAACTACCTGTCTAGCGAAAAAAAATAATACCAGCTACACATGAGCAGCTAGAGTTGAAACCGGTAATGTGAGCACGCAATGTCCCGATTCTCCCAACGCTTCCTGATGAACACGTCAACCTACGAAGGCTTCCAATTGGCTCTCATTTCCAGTCTCTAGAACGCGATTGGTTCGTTCTGTGCAACACGACGCACTTTTCTCTGATTGGACAGGTGCTCTTCATTCTGGGGAGGTCGTCCAGTTGGCGCCATTCGATTGGATTAGAACTCTGTACATGACGGGACCTTACCTTTACAGTCATATCAGAGCAGGTCAGATGGAAACATCTAGAATAGAACAGAGACACACTGCTCTTTACCGCGCTGTCTGTGTCAGCAGCTATAGACTGCTTTCTTTACTTTTATTACAGGGTCCCCAACTACATTATCAGCCACTTGTAGATTTTTTTCTTGAGCAGATGGTCGGGGTGCCTGAACATAATTACCCTTGACCTTTACCACATTTTGTTACATTACAGCCTTAATCAATTTTTTTTTTTTTTATCAACACACAATACCCCATAATGACAAAGCGAAAACGCGAGAAGCAAGATTTCCTCTGTGGAGATGGGAGAACCTTCCAGAAGGACAAGCATCTCTGCAGCACCAGCAATCAGGCCTTTATGGTAGAGTGGCCAGACGGAAGCCACTCCTCAGTAAAAAGGAACATGACAGCCCTCTTGGAGTTTGCCAAAAGGCACATAAAGGACTCTCAGACCAGGAGTAACAAGATTCTCTGGTCTGATAAACAAAGATTGGCCTGAATGCCAAGTATCATATCTGGAAGAAACCTGGCACCATCCCTACGTTGAAGCATGGTGGTGGCAGCATCATGCTGTGGGGATGTTTTTCAGCGGCAGGGACTGGGTAACTAGTCAGGATCGAGGGAAAGATGAACAGATAAAAGTACAGAGAGGTCATTGATGAAAACCATCTCCAGAGCGCTCAGGACCTCAGACTGAGGCAAAGGTTTACCTTCCAACAGGACCATGACCCTAAGCACACAGACAATGCAGGAGTGGCTTCAGGACAAGTCTCTGAATGTCCTTGAGTGGCCCAGCCAGAGCCCGGACTTGAACCTGATTGAACATCTATGGAAAGACCTGAAAATAGCTGTGCAGCGACGCTCCCATCCAAGCGGATAGAACTTGAGAGAATCTGCAGAGAAGAATGGGAGAAACTCCCCAAATACAGGTGTGCCAAGCTTGTAGCGACATACCCAAGAAGACTCCAGACTGTAATTACTGCCAAAGGTGCTTCAACAAAGTACTCAGTAAAGGGTCTTGAATACTTATGTAAATGTGAATTTATTTGGTGCACAAATTTCTAGAAAAAGGTTTTTTTGCTTTGTCATTATGGGGTATTGTGATGTCATTATGGGGTGTTGTGATGTCATTATGGGTATTGTGATGTCATTATGGGGTATTGTGATGTCATTATGGGGTATTGTGATGTCATTATGCGGTATTGTGATGTCATTATGGGGTATTGTGTGTAGATTGATGAGGGGGAAAAAAAACAATTGAATCCCTTTTAGAAAAAGGCTGTAACGTAATAAAATGTGGAAAAATTCAAGGGGTCTGAATACTTTCTGAATTTACTTTATGCATGGAAATACTTGAATAGATTTTCAAAAATGAAAATCACTTGGAGCTGATTTCCTGGTGTTTTTAGCCTTTTATGCCCAACAAGGAAAATTATAAACAAAAACAACAACAAAACTGGTTAATTAACATTAAAATTAGTTTGATTTACAGAAGGTTTACTATAGAATAGAAAATAATACATGGTGTCCTCTAGCTACAGAATGTTGGTTCGATCACAGGCAACCGCTTTCCGGTATCTTCATAGTGGCGGCAGGGTAGCCTAGTGGTTAGAGCGTTGGCCTAGTAACCGGAAAGAAATATAAATCAATAAATAGTAGGCCTACTATCTAATACTTTGCATAGGGCTCCTGAGTGGCGCAGCGGTCTAAGGCACTGCATCTCAGTGCAAGAGGCGTCACTACAGTCCCTGGTTTTAATCCAGGCTGTACCACATCCGGACGTGATTGGGAGTCCCATAGGGCGGCGCACAATTGTCCCAGCGTCGTCTGGGTTTGGACGGGGTAGGCCGTCCTTGTAAATAGGAATTTGTTTTTAACTGACTTGCCTAACAACAAATCAAGTTACTTCTTCTTCTATGTTAATTACTTATAGTTCACCGTTTTCTCATCCCTCTCGTCACTGCTAATAAATAATGACCAGTTGAAACATCAATGAGCCAATAAAACAAGATCTTTAATGTTTAGCATTATTATCAATAATAAATGAATTCCACATCACAGGAGAAAAAAAACATGTGTTGTATTTACATCTACAATCCACATCACTGTTGATTCATGCTAACACAATATATACAATAAATTACTTTGGAGTAATTTGCCGTAGAAGTAGCCGACAGATTTGTCTGATCTTTGATGGAAAAACACACAAAATAATGAAGGAAAATGAAAGAAGTCAAAATATTTTTGTCTTTTTTTTTTTAAAGGTTAAAAAAGAACAAAAAAACATTTACATCAGAAAGTACAAGGCAGACAATTAATAATCCCAATCTATACATGGACCCTTTAAAACCTTATGAATCCACAGCCTAGTTATAACTACTTACAGAAGAGAGAGAGAGAGAGAGAGAGAAGAGCCTGACGAGGTGGTCTGGGGAACAACAACTGGAATGATTGCAAAACTGTTTTGTAACTGCCATTTGTAACTGCCATTTGTAACTGCCATTTGTAACTGCCATTTGTAACTGCCATTTGTAACTGCCATTTGTAACTGCCATTTGTAACTGCCATTTGTAAACCGCCATTTGTAACTGCCATTTGTAAACCGCCATTTGTAACCGCCATTTGTAACTGCCATTTGTAACTGCCATTTGTAAACCGCCATTTGTAAACCGCCATTTGTAACTGCCATTTGTAACTGCCATTTGTAACCGCCATTTGTAACTGCCATTTGTAACTGCCATTTGTAACCGCCATTTGTAACTGCCATTTGTAACCGCCATTTGTAACCGCCATTTGTAACTGCCATTTGTAACCGCCATTTGTAGAAATCAAATAAATTGAGAGGCTTTGCATAGGTCATAGGTCTTACGCATAACATGTTCCGTTATGTATTTTTGGCTCTGAAAGCATGCTATTCATGAGTATGCATGTATAAATTACATGGGAAACATGAGGGGGAATTCCTGCTATTTCAGCAACATTGCTCATAGAGATATAGTTGCTAATTAAAAACGAACTAATGGTGTTGCACTGGCTTATACCATCTGTGGAGGACACACTATCTAATCAAATACATTACGCACGCTTACCACTAGTGACTATATTAACACTCTTACATCCTCTTACACTCAGAAATCAGGATTAGTGTCAGTAGATTAGGAGCGGCAGCAGGCCTGGAGGTGAAATGATGAACCTGCAGGGGAGGGAGGGAGGGAGAGCACCTCTTTGCTGACCATGTGATTGGCTGATTAACCCCTTTGCTTGTATGAGCCTGGAAGGGAGCCAGCTGGCGGTGTCTGTCTCTCTGTCTGAGTCCCCCTCTCTCTCACAACCAGTGAATAACCTTATGTACTTTTAACGCTCCCTACCTCCCATCATCACAAAGAGTACAATCCTCACATAACGGACACAAAACAACCTAGACGGACAGTAGTAGTGTGACATTGTTTTGAGTGTGTTATAGGGGGGGTTAATAAATACACAATTTCATCATATGTATGACATTGTTATATATGGAATACATTAGCTATACAAAAGCATTAGAAAATAAATTAAAGTCAGTCGATTCATTTAAAAATAAAAGTAATTCTACATTAGGAGACATGCACCTACAGTAGCCATGTCCCTTCTGAGAAAGAGGAAATATATATGATAGAATCTTCCATGACAGCAGGAGGACCTGAGAACATGACAACAGGAGGACCTGAGAACATGACAGCTGCAGGACATGACAGCTGGAGGACATGACAACATGACAGCTGGAGGACATGATAACATGACAGCTGGAGGACTTGAGAACATGAAAGCTGGAGGACATAACAACATGACAACAGGAGTACATGACAGCTGGAGGACATGACAGCTGGAGGACATGACAACATGACAACAGGAGTACTGAAAACATGACAGCTGGAGGAGATGACAACATGACAACAGGAGTACTGAAAACATGACAGCTGGAGGACATGAGAACATGACAGCTGGAGGACATGACAACAGGAGTACATGACAGCTGGAGGACATGACAACAGAAGTACATGACAGCTGGAGGACATGACAACAGAAGTACATGACAGCTGGAGGACATGACATGGCAGCTGGAGGAC
Source organism: Oncorhynchus kisutch (assembly GCF_002021735.2). Classification (NCBI taxonomy): domain Eukaryota; kingdom Metazoa; phylum Chordata; class Actinopteri; order Salmoniformes; family Salmonidae; genus Oncorhynchus; species Oncorhynchus kisutch. The sequence continues at coordinate 6,302,669 of NC_034174.2, forward strand.
ATGAGAACATGACAGCTGGAGTACTGAAAACATGACAGCTGGAGGACATGAGAACATGACAACATGAGGACATGAGAACATGACAACACGAGAAAGTGACAATAGGAGGAAAAGACAACAGGAGGACCTGACAACAGGAAAACATGACAACCTGAGGACATGACAACAGGAGGACATGAAAACAGGAGGACATGAAAACAGGAGGACATGACAACAGGAGGACATAACAACAGGAGGACATGACAACAGGAGGACATGACAACAGGAGGACATGACAACAGGAGGACATAACAACAGGAGGACATAACAACAGGAGGACATAACAACAGGAGGACATGACAACAGGAGGACATGACAACAGGAGGACATGACAACAGGAGGACATAACAACAGGAGGACATAACAACAGGAGGACATGACAACAGGAGGACATGACAACAGGAGGACATGACAACAGGAGGACATAACAACAGGAGGACAGGATGACATGAGAAAACTATCCCAAACCACAGAGTGTAGGTCTACTGTATGCAGAGAGAGAGAGAGAGAGAGAGAGAGAGAGAGAGAGAGAGAGATAGAGAGAGAGAGAGACAGAGACAGAGAGAGACAGAGAGAGAGACAGAGAGAGAGAGAGACAGAGAGAGAGAGACAGAGACAGAGAGAGAGAGAGAGAGACAGTTGTCTACCTCACTTGCTTTGGCAATGTTAACACGTTTCCCATGCCAATAAAGCCCTTGAATTGAATGAATTGAATTGAATATATATATATATATATATATATATATATATATATAGAGAGAGAGAGAGAGAGAGAGAGAGAGAGAGAGAGACAGAGAGAGAGAGAGAGAGAGACATCCACAACAAAACACCTGGACAACAAGCTGAAAGAAGCAAGGAGTGAGATGAGCAGCAGGATCTGATCCAGGATCTGTGACTATGAAGCACCAGCAGTGTTGTAACAAGGCAGATCAGTTCACTAGGTAGATACAAGAGATAGTAATTGGAGGCAGGGAGGAGGATGCTTAGAGAAATCAAAAAGTGGAATAATCTGTACATTGTGATCAGGGCTGAATAGTCAATAAGTATAAATGACTAGAAACTAGGATGTCTTTAGGTCACAGTCCCTTCTCTCTCTCTCTGACCCCTCTGCTCCTTGGTAGTCCAATGGGTGGTACTAGCCATGGTTATATAATTTCCCACTGTGTACATGTCGGTTTGTTGTGTATTGTTAGATACTACTGCACTGTTGGAGCTCAGAACACAAGCATTTTGCTACACCTAAATATGTGTTTGCGACCAATACAATTTGATTTGAATAGACGTTGAACTGACATCTGTAGCCAGTGTGTTATTTCACTGAGTGAACATGCACACGTAAAAGTACCAAATGAAAAGGGAAAAACTCAAACTAAAATTATAATTATATTAGTTAATATTCATTTGTCTATAAATATCACCCATCTAAATGTGTCATTCCACTTGTGCACATCACCAAGCAGCTACAGTGACTTTCAATGCCTTTGTCTTAGCACATTATTATGTTTTTATGTCATCATTATCAAGTCATTATCAAGTCATTATCGAGTTATCGTCCAGTCATTTTCAAGTCATTATCGAGTCATTATCGAGTCATTATAATGATGTTACCAAGTCATCCTCAAGTCATTATCACACCGTTATCATGATATTATCAAGTTATCATTGAATCATCGTCGAGTCATTATCGAGTCATCGTTGAGTCATTATCTAGACATTATTAAGTCATTATCGATACATTGGCAAGTCATCAGCGAGTATTTATCACGTCATTATCGAGTCATTATCACATCATCATTGCGTCATTATCATTATCTCCTCAGTCAATCCATGATATAGGGATTCATTTATAAATAATCTAATATTAATATATATAACTATAACTACACATAACAATACATTTGCAGATTTCATCTCCTCTAAAAATATAGCCTTTTCGTTGTACTGTTTTTATTTATTTTTTACCTTTATTTAACCTTTATTTTACCTTTATTTAACGAGGCAAGTCAGTTAAGAACAAATTCTTATTTTCAATGACTGCCTAGGAACAGTGGGTTAACTGCCTGTTCAGGGGCAGAACGACAGATTTGTACCTTGTCAGCTCGGGGATTTGGAACTTACAACCTTTCGGTTACTAGTCCAACGCTCTAATCACTAGGCTACCCTGCCGCCCCATTTACTGTAGTATGTAAGATGCTGAATGGGAAACGGACCTTTAGTAATAAACCAACCGAGCCCTTATATAGAGCACGAGCAGCCTTTTAAAACGGGACATTTATTCACCAGCCTTCAGACTGTTATGTCCTTACCTCTTTATAGTGGCTGGCTGATCTGGCTGTGGCAGGTAGCACACAGCAATAAAGACGACTACTTGTGTGATGAAGCCTTACCACAGCATTTAAGCCTCTGACCGTCCGTCTGTCGAGGATGAGCAGTGCCACAGGAAGTTGTGACAGAGTAGGAAGAAGTGTTGGGAGTATGTGACCCTGACATTTTGTATTAGTTCGTTAAACCCCCCCCGTCTCTCTCTATTCATCAAACTATTCTCTCCCTCCCCATTGTTCTTTTTCTCAGTAAAAGCCAGTTGAATCGCTGAGTGTATCATCATTACATCAACACTACAAAGGTCAGCTAATAATATGCATCCCTTACAGGAAATGAACATAACAAGCAAACCATACTGTTAAACATCACCTGACCTCAATCATCATCTCTCCAAACCCCTCCCCCCTCTATACCCTAATAAAACCCGTCACTGATCCCATCTTTATTTATAGAAATATTTAAGTGCGAATACAATCAAATGTGTTTTTAACATTTATTAAATAATGTAATAATAAATTGTATTATTATATTATTAATAAATAATAATTCATGTTTATTATTAAGTTGCTAAAGGGCAACTTGTCTATAAAAAAAATTACAAATAAAAAACTGAAAACAGAGGTCACGGTCTAACAGGTTTTTACTCTACTGAGGTTTGCTTCAGTTTAACTCAATTCATTCATTAAAATGTCTGTTTAAATGTCTGGTTTTACATGAGTTCCCTTTGTGCAATGATTTGGAAACCTGCATGTGGACCTGAACTATCAATCAATAAAATAATGAAATACATGACTTTTTATTCACAGAATGATGTGTTTTCTAAAAGGTAGTTCCCGTCATCGGTGTGAGTTAGTGACCCAATTCATAAAAAAGACATCCAACATACTTTTTTTTTTCTCTCTTTCTGACAAGCGTTTGAAAGAATAAGAAATCAAAAATAGAAAAATACATCATTCCAAAGATGCATTTTCAAACAAACACATTTAGATCTAGCATTCTCCAATACCAAAATAGGATACTCTGTGAGAAGGAATGAAGTGGGAGGAGGGGCATCATTTTTTAGCATTCCCCTCTATATATCTGGCCCCTCAGAGAGACAGGTCCTAACATTGGCCCCTCAAAGAGACAGGTCCTAACACTGGCCCTAACACTGGCCCTTCAGAGAGACAGGTCCTAACACTGGCCCTAACACTGGCCCTTCAGAGAGACAGGTCCTAACACTGGCCCTAACACTGGCCCTTCAGAGAGACAGGTCCTAACACTGGCCCTAACACTGGCCCTTCAGAGAGACAGGTCCTAACACTGGCCCTTCAGAGAGACAGGTCCTAACACTGGCCCTAACACTGGCCCCTCAGAGAGACAGGTCCTAACACTGGCCCTTCAGAGAGACAGGTCCTAACACTGGCCCCTCAGAGATAGGTCCTAACACTGGCCCCTCAGAGACAGGTCCTAACACTGGCCCCTCAGAGAGACAGGCCCTAACACTGGCCCCTCAGAGAGACAGGCCCTAACACTGGCCACTCAGAGAGACAGGTCCTAACACTGGCCCCTCAGAGAGACAGGCCCTAACACTGGCCCCTCAGAGAGACAGGTCCTAACACTGGCCCCTCAGAGAGACAGGTCCTAACACTGGCCCCTCGGAGACAGGTCCTAACACTGGCCCCTCAGAGAGACAGGTCCTAACACTGGCCCCTCAGAGAGACAGGTCCTAACACTGGCCCCTCGGAGACAGGTCCTAACACTGGCCCCTCAGAGAGACAGGCCCTAACACTGGCCCCTCAGAGAGACAGGCCCTAACACTGGCCCCTCAGAGAGACAGGTCCTAACCCAGGCCCTAACACTGGCCCCAACCATTTCTAAGGATATAAAGTTACAGAACATTCAGATAGAAATATATAATGTAGAACAGATATGATTGTCTGTCAGATGGAATAGGGGGGGGGGGATCAGGTGTCAGCTCTATTCACACTATTTATATCTGAAACATTCACAAAGTTTCACATCACTGACTGAATAAACCCCAGGCCTGCTCTTTACTCCTCTGTGATGACGTGCTCCCACGTCACCTTGGCCTGCTCTTTACTCCTCTGTGATGACGTGCTCCCACGTCACCTTGGCCTGCTCTTTACTCCTCTGTGATGACGTGCTCCCACGTCACCTTGGCCTGCTCTTTACTCCTCTGTGATGACGTGCTCCCACGTCACCTTGGCCTGCTCTTTAGTCCTCTGTGATGACGTGCTCCCACGTCACCTTGGCCTGCTCTTTAGTCCTCTGTGATGACGTGCTCCCACGTCACCTTGGCCTGCTCTTTACTCCTCTGTGATGACGTGCTCCCACGCCACCTTGGCCTGCTCTTCCTTGGAGGTAATGAGAGGCTGAGAGATCTTGCGTGGCATGGGCCTGGGCACGAGAATACACCCTTCCTCAGGGATACACCCCTCTCTCAGGTAGGGCTTGGGGGGCAGGGCAGGCGGGGGCTCCTGGTGGTAGTGGGGCAGGTTCTGGATGTTTAGGGCGTGGGCCTCTGGGAGGATGGGGATAATAGGGGTGATGACCGGGGTGACCCACCCAGGGGCGGAGAGGCTACGGCAGGGAGGGGGTTTGGAGCCATCCAGGACCTCTGGCTCGGAGACGCTGTATCGGACAGGCAGGTAGGGACTAGAGGGGGAGTTCATTCCCAGGTCTTCTCCGTCTATGGCCCAGATAGAGTGCACCGTGCTAGGGGTAATGGAGACAGAGTCCAGGGTGCCTACTGGGTGTCTGCTGGTAGTTCCAGTGGCCTCGGTGGAGCAGGACTGGCCCAACAAGTTGCTCTCACTCAAGGATGAGACGCCGGAGGAGGCGCTGCCAGAGAGGGTAGAGTTACTGCCATCCAGGCCGGACTGGGACTGGGGACTGGTGGGCGAGGCAGGTATAGGGTGGAGGGGTGACTGTTGGAGAGAAACAAGTGGGACAATGGGTTATTCTCAGATAAGTGGGACAATGGGTTATTCTCATAGATAAGTGAGACAATGGGTTATTCTCATAGCTAAGTGGGACAATGGGTTATTCTCATAGCTAAGTGGGACAATGGGTTATTCTCATAGATAAGTGGGACAATGGGTTATTCTCATAGATACGTGGGACAATGGGTTATTCTCATAGATAAGTGGGACAATGGGTTATTCTCATAGATAAGTGGGACAATGGGTTATTCTCATAGATAAGTGGGACAATGGGTTATTCTCATAGATAAGCGGGACAATGGGTTATTCTCATAGATAAGTGGGACAATGGGTTATTCTCAGATAAGCGGGACAATGGGTTATTCTCATAGATAAGTGAGACAATAGGTTATTCTCATAGATAAGTGGGACAATGGGTTATTCTCATAGATAAGCGGGACAATGGGTTATTCTCATAGATAAGTGGGACAATGGGTTATTCTCAGATAAGCGGGACAATGGGTTATTCTCATAGATAAGTGAGACAATGGGTTATTCTCATAGCTAAGTGGGACAATGGGTTATTCTCATAGCTAAGTGGGACAATGGGTTATTCTCATAGATAAGTGGGACAATGGGTTATTCTCATAGATACGTGGGACAATGGGTTATTCTCATAGATAAGTGGGACAATGGGTTATTCTCATAGATAAGTGGGACAATGGGTTATTCTCATAGATAAGTGGGACAATGGGTTATTCTCATAGATAAGCGGGACAATGGGTTATTCTCATAGATAAGTGGGACAATGGGTTATTCTCAGATAAGCGGGACAATGGGTTATTCTCATAGATAAAAGGGACAATGGGTTATTCTCATAGATAAAAGGGACAATGGGTTATGGTCAGAGATAAAAGGGACAATGGGTTATTCTCAGATAAGTGGGACAATGGGTTATTCTCATAGATAAAAGGGACAATGGGTTATTCTCATAGATAAGTGGGACAATGGGTTATTCTAAAGTAAGTGGGACAATGGGTTATTCTCATAGATAAGTGGGACAATGGGTTATTCTCATAGATAAGTGGGACAATGGGTTATTCTCATAGATAAGTGGGACAATGGGTTATTCTCATAGATAAGTGGGACAATGGGTTATTCTCATAGATAAGTGGGACAATGGGTTATTCTCATAGATATATAGGACAATGGGTTATTCTCATAGATAAGTGGGACAATGGGTTATTCTCATAGATAAGTGGGACAATGGGTTAATCTCATAGATAAGTGGGACAATGGGTTATTCTCATAGATATTCGGGACAATGGGTTATTCTCATAGATACGTGGGACAATGGGTTATTTTCATAGATAAGTGGGACAATGGGTTATTCTCATAGATACGTGGGACAATGGGTTATTTTCATAGATAAGTGGGACAATGGGTTATTCTCATAGATAAGTGGGACAATGGGTTATTCTCAGATAAGCGGGACAATGGGTTATTCTCATAGATAAGTGGGACAATGGGTTATTCTCAGATAAGTGGGACAATGGGTTATTCTCATAGATAAGCGGGACAATGGGTTATTCTCATAGATAAGTGGGACAATGGGTTATTCTCAGATAAGCGGGACAATGGGTTATTCTCATAGATAAAAGGGACAATGGGTTATTCTCATAGATAAAAGGGGCAATGGGTTATTCTCATAGATAAGTGGGACAAGGGGTTATTCTCATAGATAAGTGGGACAAAAGAGGCATCATTAAAAACAAAAAGAAAATGATAATGAACAGGTATAAAGCAAATTCAAGCCAAACTGCAAGACAAATATTACAAAAACACAGTTATACATTACAATACACATATATATATATATATATATATATATATATATACTTATAAACCGACACAAACACACAGTAAAAAAATAAGCATCTTTGCAGTTATGCGATACGCTACAACCAAGTGCTCGTTTATCCATGCACGTGCATCGATACTGAAAGGGCTTAGATACTAGCCGGAGACATGCACAGAACAGACCAGATCAGACCAGAAAGGACGGTATAGGCTACTCTAGCCCAGGGCGGGTCACGGAGGGTACCTTTCGTAAAGAGGAGCGTGCAGGGAGAGCTGGAGGGAGGTCGTTGTTCTGGTGGTGGAAAGCATCAAAGTTCATGGAGAAGTGTCCTATAGGAAGAGACACACAGCAGGACAGAACAAAATGGGTTGGTTTGGAGAAACACACAGAACTACAACCAGGGAGAAAGAAGGAGAGGAGGGAGAGGGAGAGAAGTAGAGAGAGAGAGAAGTAGAGAGAGAGATGGAGGGAGGGAAGTAGAGAGAGAAGTAGAGAGAGAGATGGAGGGAGGGAGGGAAGTAGAGAGAGAGAGAGAAAGAAGTAGAAAGAGAGATACATAGACAAAGAGAGGGGGAGCGAGAGAGCGTGAGAGCGAGAGAGATGTGGAGAAGGATAAACAGGTCTCTACACTAGGCTACATAAGTCATACTAGTTGAGAGGCAGGTTGGGGTAGATTGGGGCGGCAGGTAGCCTAGTGGTTAGAGCGTTGGGGTGGAAAGGATCAGGTAAGTTCAGGGGTGTGGTGGAGGGGGGTAAACACTGTGCCGTTGACATACCTTTCGATTTTGTGCATAGCATTCACACCACAGGTGTCCAACTCATTCCATGGAGGGCAGTGTGTCTGCTGGTTTGGTTATTTCCCGTCTATTTATGAGGCCTTCCATGGAATGAGTCAGACACCTGTGGTTTACCACACTAATTATGCTAGCTAATTGACTTGCTGCTCGTCATCAGTGTTTACCCACCTTTCTGAACCACTATATCCCTGGATAGGATGACACAGGACTTTTCAACATAGAAACACAGGGACAAAGGAGAGCTACAATCACACACAGATCACTGGTGGACGGAAGTGGGATCTATTGGAATCCGAAGCTCCCATGAAATAAAAACTACAACAAACTTCATAAAAACTACAAAAAACTGCATCAAACCATTTGATGTTGAGAATTATTTTAATGATTACTTCATTGGCAAAAATTGGGCAAACTTATGCAGGAACGAACAGTGAGCCAATCGTATTCATGCATAAAAAAAATGAATAATGAAAGAAAAAACATTTCAATTTTGTGAAGTTAGTTTGGGAGAGGTGGAAAAAGTACTGTGTTTGACCAAATACAATGCTATTTCTCTGTAATCCAAAATGGACAGACTTTCAGCATGCTTATAGAGAACATGTACTACACTGACACAAATGATACAAATGACTGATGATTGGTTGAAAGAAATCGACAATAAGAAGATTGAGAGACCTGTACTGTTAAATGTCAGTGCAGCCTTTGATATTATCGATCATAACCTCTTGTTGAGAAAACAATATGTGTTATGGCTTTTCAACCTCTGCCATATTGTGGATTCAGAGCTACTGTAGGTATTCCTCAGAGCTATCTATCAAATAGAACTCAGAGGGTTTTCTTTAATGTCAAACATGTGGTAAAGTGTGGTGAACCGCAGGGCAGCTCTCTAGGCCCTCTACTCTTTTCTATTTTTACCAATGACCTGCCACTGGCATTAAACAAAGTGTGTCTGTCCATGTATACTGACGATTCAACCATATACGCATCAGCAACCACAGCTAATGAAGTCACTGAAACCCTTAACAAAGAGTTGCAGTCTGATTTAGAATGGGTGGCCAGTCATAAACATGAACATCTCTAAAACTAAGAGCATTGTATTTGGTACAAATCATTCCTTAAGTTCTAGACCTCAGCTGAATCTGGTAATGAATGGTGTGGCTGTTGAACAAGTTGATTGTAGACTGTCATGGTCAAAACAAAGAGATTCAATGGTTGTAATGATGGGGAGAGGCCTGTCCGTAATAAAGAGATGCTCTGCTTTTTTGACACCACACTCCAAAAAGTCCTGCAGCCTCTAGTTTTGTCTTATCTTGATTACTGTCCAGCCGTGTGGTCAAGTGCTGCAAGGAAAGACATAGTTCAGCTGCAGCTGGTCCCAGAACAGAGTGGCACGTCTTGCTCTTCTTCATTGTAATCAGAGGGCTGATATAAATACTATGCATGCCAGTCTATCTTGGGTTGAGGAGAGACTGACTGCATCACTTAGTTTTTATAAGAAGCATTCATGTGTTGAAAATCCCAAAATATTTGCATAATCAATTTACACACAGCTCGGGACAAACACACACTTATCCCACCAGACATGCCACCAGGGGTCAGCTGTCAGAGCAGCTTACCGATCATTGCATCTGTACATAGCACATCTGTAAATAGCCCACCCAACTACCTCATCCCCATATTGTTATTTATTTTGGGGTAATTTATTTTTGCTCTTTGCACCCCAGTATCTCTACTTGCACATCATCATCTGTACATCTATCACTCCACTGTTAATTGCTAAATTGTAATTATTTCACCACCATGGCCTATTTATTGCCTTATCAAATAAGGTATCCTACCTCATTTGCACACACTGTACATACACTTTTTCTATTGTGTTATTTACTGTACGTTTTGTTTATTCCATGTGTAACTCTGTGTTGTTGTTTTGTGTCGCACTGCTTCGCTTTATCTTGGCCAGAGGTCGCAGTTGTAAATGAGAACTTGTTCTCAACTAGCCTACCTGGTTAAATAAAGGATAAATAAATAACCATTTTAAAACGACCAGGGGGATGAATACTTTTGCACGGCACTGTAGGTGGTCTTGAATAAAGCCATTAAAGAGGCTGGGAGCAGCATTTAGCTTTGTGCCAGCTTTCATTCTTGATTGTTTTAACCATCAGAAAATGTGAAGTTTGTAGTGTGGCATTCATGTATAAAGGGTCTTACCATGGGGAAGGCTACGGGGCGGGACTGGGGGGGCCATCACACTCCCAACGTGGGTGGACAGGAATGGCAACGCCTCTCTGGTACCACTGTCCAGACTCCAGGAGCTGGGGGTGGTCAGGACTGTAGAGGAGAGACAGATAATATTAAAACTCCCCTCTACTGTCCACCCCCTCTACTGTCCACCCCCTCTACTGTCCACCCCCTCTACTGTCCACCCCCTCTACTGTCCACCCCCTCTACTGTCCACCCTGAGCTGCTGACGGTGGTTAGGACTGCAGTCTCTAGTGGACAGACACAGATAACATAACTGATATAGTAGCGTCTGTCAACAGACTGTGGGTTAACATAACATCTGTCAACAGACTGTGGGATAACATAACTGATATAGTAGTGTCTGTCAACAGACTGTGGGATAACATAACTGATATAGTAGTGTCTGTCAACAGACTGTGGGATAACATAACTGATATAGTAGTGTCTGTCAACAGACTGTGGGTTAACATAACGTCTGTCAACAGACTGTGGGTTAACATAACATCTGTCAACAGACTGTGGGATAACATAACTGATATAGTAGTGTCTGTCAACAGACTGTGGGATAACATAACTGATATAGTAGTGTCTGTCAACAGACTGTGGGATAACATAACTGATATAGTAGTGTCTGTCAACAGACTGTGGGTTAACATAACGTCTGTCAACAGACTGTGGGTTAACATAACGTCTGTCAACAGACTGTGGGTTAACATAACGTCTGTCAACAGACTGTGGGTTAACATAACTGATATCATAGCGTCTGTCAACAGACTGTGGGTTAACATAACGTCTGTCTACAGACTGTGGGTTAACATAACGTCTGTCAACAGACTGTGGGTTAACATAACGTCTGTCAACAGACGGTGGGTTAACATAACGTCTGTCAACAGACTGTGGGTTAACATAACATCTGTCAACAGACTGTGGGTTAACATAACGTCTGTCAACAGACTGTGGGTTAACATAACGTCTGTCAACAGACTGTGGGTTAACATAACGTCTGTCAACAGACTGTGGGTTAACATAACGTCTGTCAACAGACTGTGGGTTAACATAACTGATATCATAACGTCTGTCAACAGACTGTGGGTTAACATAACGTCTGTCAACAGACTGTGGGTTAACATAACGTCTGTCAACAGACTGTGGGTTAACATAACGTCTGTCAACAGACTGTGGGTTAACATAACTGATATCATAACGTCTGTCAACAGACTGTGGGTTAACATAACGTCTGTCAACAGACTGTGGGTTAACATAACGTCTGTCAACAGACTGTGGGTTAACATAACGTCTGTCAACAGACTGTGGGTTAACATAACATCTGTCAACAGACTGTGGGATAACATAACTGATATAGTAGTGTCTGTCAACAGACTGTGGGATAACATAACTGATATAGTAGTGTCTGTCAACAGACTGTGGGATAACATAACTGATATAGTAGTGTCTGTCAACAGACTGTGGGTTAACATAACGTCTGTCAACAGACTGTGGGTTAACATAACGTCTGTCAACAGACTGTGGGTTAACATAACGTCTGTCAACAGACTGTGGGTTAACATAACTGATATCATAGCGTCTGTCAACAGACTGTGGGTTAACATAACGTCTGTCAACAGACTGTGGGTTAACATAACGTCTGTCAACAGACTGTGGGTTAACATAACGTCTGTCAACAGACGGTGGGTTAACATAACGTCTGTCAACAGACTGTGGGTTAACATAACATCTGTCAACAGACTGTGGGTTAACATAACGTCTGTCAACAGACTGTGGGTTAACATAACGTCTGTCAACAGACTGTGGGTTAACATAACGTCTGTCAACAGACTGTGGGTTAACATAACGTCTGTCAACAGACTGTGGGTTAACATAACTGATATCATAACGTCTGTCAACAGACTGTGGGTTAACATAACGTCTGTCAACAGACTGTGGGTTAACATAACGTCTGTCAACAGACTGTGGGTTAACATAACGTCTGTCAAAAGACTGTGGGTTAACATAACTGATATCATAACGTCTGTCAACAGACTGTGGGTTAACATAACGTCTGTCAACAGACTGTGGGTTAACATAATGTCTGTCAACAGACTGTGGGTTAACATAACGTCTGTCAACAGACTGTGGGTTAACATAACGTCTGTCAACAGACAGTGGGATAACATAACTGATATCATAGTGCCTGTCAACAGACTGTGGGATGCGCCGACTAACGAGGAACTTTGTTTCCGGTGCACATATCATTTGGACAAATCATGATGTGTTCACATATTGCAAATTTCAGAAGTGGAGGGGACATTTGGCACATAGACTCTCCCCTAATTTGAAAAAAAAGAAGCTGGGTGGAGCTACAGCCCTGCTTCCGCTTCTCGTTTGTCTTCTCAGAACTTAATCATCTAATTAATTAACCCTGAATCATCATTAATCATCAGCAATATTTTAGTTCTGTGTTGATCCGAGATTAGGACTGCAGTGGAGAGACATGTTGTATTTACACAATATCATCAATACAATTAAAAAAACAATCACCATCAAAAATCTTCATCATCTTCATCATCGTCATCATCATCATCATCCTTTTGTTAATATTGAAGGCATTTACAGCGATGTTAGTAATATTAATGTATAAAAAAATTAAGAGAGTCGCACACTCTCTATATATAAACTCCCAGTAATTACTAAATTAATAAATTACTGGGAGTTTATATATATATATATATATATTTATATGGTGTGTGACTCTATTTTCATAGCTTAACGTTTATTCGCTGTTACTCAGCACCTCTACATTAAAGGATTTTCTCTGGGTGCCAGTTCATGTGTTTTTACATATATTAATGTAGCCAATGTTCTGTAATGGTGGCGTTTGTAATGCATTGTAATATAATGTGTTGCATTTTTCATAATTGTTTAGGGTTGTTAATATGTATCATTAATTTGGTTTATGTTGACTTACAGGTTTGACCAATAACATGCCAGTACCACACATAGATGAAGGAGAGAAATGTAGAAGAGTTGGTTACCACCTCCTATAAACTCTGTTCAAGAGTAGGTTATCACCTTCTATAAACTCTGTTCAAGAGTTGGTTATCACCTTCTATAAACTCTGTTCAAGAGTTGGTTATCACCTCCTATAAACTCTGTTCAAGAGTTGGTTATCACCTCCTATAAACTCTGAATAAGAGTTGGTTATCATCTTCTATAAACTCTGAATAAGAGTTGGTTATCACCTTCTATAAACTCTGAATAAGAGTTGGTTATTACCTTCTATAAACTCTGTTCAAGAGTTGGTTATCACCTTCTATAAACTCTGAATAAGAGTTGGTTATTACCTTCTATAAACTCTGTTCAAGAGTTGGTTATCACCTTCTATAAACTCTGAATAAGAGTTGGTTATTACCTTCTATAAACTCTGTTCAAGAGTTGGTTATCACCTTCTATAAACTCTGTTCAAGAGTAGGTTATCACCTTCTATAAACTCTGTTCAAGAGTTAGTTATCACCTTCTATAAACTCTGTTCAAGAGTTGGAGATCACCTCCTATAAACTCTGAATAAGAGTTGGTTATCACCTTCTATAAACTCTGAATAAGAGTTGGTTATCACCTTCTATAAACTCTGAATAAGAGTTGGTTATCACCTTCTATAAACTCTGTTCAAGAGTTGGTTATCACCTCCTATAAACTCTGAATAAGAGTTGGTTATCACCTTCTATAAACTCTGAATAAGAGTTGGTTATCACCTTCTATAAACTCTGAATAAGAGTTGGTTATCACCTTCTATAAACTCTGTTCAAGAGTTGGTTATCACCTCCTATAAACTCTGAATAAGAGTTGGTTATCACCTTCTATAAACTCTGAATAAGAGTTGGTTATCACCTTCTATAAACTCTGTTCAAGAGTTGGTTATCACCCTCTATAAACTCTGAGCTGACAAAGGGCTTTAGTCATAGCAATGTGTTGGTGCTGACTGGGCTGTTCTCTACAAATTATCCACAGTGGGATATCTATAGGCTGAAGATACTGTGGATTAAACCAGCTGAAGTATTAGGAGGTTCTGTGAACTGCCTTCACTGAATCAACAGATAAAGCAGACGACTGAACAGACAGAAAAGATGGAAGGTGTGTGATGAAGGATTACAGACAGACTGACAGAAGAGATGGAAGGTGTGTGATGAAGGATTACAGACAGAAGAGATGGAAGGTGTGTGATGAAGGATTACAGACAGACAGACTGAAGAGATGGAAGGTGTGTGATGAAGGATTACAGACAGACAGACTGAAGAGATGGAAGGTGTGTGATGAAGGATTACAGACAGACAGACTGAAGAGATGGAAGGTGTGTGATGAAGGATTACAGACAGACAGACTGAAGAGATGGAAGGTGTGTGATGAAGGATTACAGACAGACAGACTGAAGAGACGAAAGGTGTGTGATGAAGGATTACAGACAGACTGACAGAAGAGATGGAAGGTGTGTGATGAAGGATTACTGACAGAAGAGATGGAAGGTGTGTGATGAAGGATTACAGACAGACAGACTGAAGAGATGGAAGGTGTGTGATGAAGGATTACAGACAGACAGACTGAAGAGATGGAAGGTGTGTGATGAAGGATTACAGACAGACAGACTGAAGAGATGGAAGGTGTGTGATGAAGGATTACAGACAGACAGACTGAAGAGATGGAAGGTGTGTGATGAAGGATTACAGACAGACAGACTGAAGAGACGAAAGGTGTGTGATGAACGATTACAGACAGAAGAGATGGAAGGTGTGTGATGAAGGATTACAGACAGACTGACAGAAGAGATGGAAGGTGTGTGATGAAGGATTACAGACAGACTGACAGAAGAGATGGAAGGTGTGTGATGAAGGATTACAGACAGAAGAGATGGAAGGTGTGTGATGAAGGATTACTGACAGAAGAGATGGAAGGTGTGTGATGAAGGATTACTGACAGAAGAGATGGAAGGTGTGTGATGAAGGATTACAGACAGACTGACAGAAGAGATGGAAGGTGTGTGATGAAGTATTACTGACAGACTGACAGAAGAGATGGAAGGTGTGTGATGAAGGATTACAGACAGACTGACTGAAGAGATGGAAGGTGTGTGATGAAGGATTACTGACAGACTGACTGAAGAGATGGAAGGTGTGTGATGAAGGATTACAGACAGACAGACTGAAGAGATGGAAGGTGTGTGATGAATGATTACAGACAGACAGACTGAAGAGATGGAAGGTGTGTGATGAAGGATTACAGACAGACAGACAGAAGAGATGGAAGGTGTGTGATGAAGGATTACAGACAGACAGACAGAAGAGATGGAAGGTGTGTGATGAATGATTACAGACAGACAGACTGAAGAGATGAAAGGTGTGTGATGAAGGATTACAGACAGACAGACAGAAGAGATGGAAGGTGTGTGATGAAGGATTACAGACAGACAGACTGACAGAATGTCTGCACTCATGAATTTATACTTTTAGTCAACGCAGCAACAAAACTACTTACAGACTATCATCAGACGTACGCAGCGATGTCCCTTTTTATATATATATATAGGACAAGTTCTGTAAGTCTAACGCAACAGACTCAAGGTCAGACTGAAGGGCAATAAGCTGAGGACAGGCAGGACAACAGTACCTTTCTCCGCTACAGACAGGTTAGGGTCGCTACAGGGCTTGCACGGACCAATCACCTGGTGGAACAACGCTCGCTGGAAGTTAGTTGGCTGGAGACACAGAAAAGACACATCAACCAATCAATGAACCAAATCAAAAGGTATTTATAAAGTCCTTTCTTTTCTTTTCTTTTTTACATCAGCAGTTGTCACAAAGAGTTTTTTATTTTTATTTTTTTTACAATTACCTGGCCTAAAAAAAGCAAACAGGAACAGGAAGAACATAAGGAAAGGTACCAGACCCAGAGATGAGGGTCATCCTATTCTGGCAGTACCAGGAAGTATTTCATTACATTCCAATAGGAAGATCTAAAGAGATAGTGATTGAAGCAGTGTACAAGGAGTACTGACCTAGGATCTGCCCATATAATCATACGGATTATGATCTAAAAGGGAAAACAAAGGGGGGAACTGATCCTAGATCAGCACTAATACTCTGAGATTCTTTGTGGATAAGGGCCCAGAGAAGATAGAGATTGAAGCGAAGCGGAGAAGCGTGGGCCAAGCCAACAGTAGCTGTACCTGTCCGTTCTCAGTGATGTTGGGGTACATAGCGGAGCTGGGTCTCTCACGGTGCAGAGGCAGCAGCATCAACATCTCACGGTTGTGTCTGTATTTTTCTGGCAGCGACGGGGAGCCTACCACAGAGGGAAGAGGACACAGAGAGGAACAGAGCATCGAAATTAGACAGAGATACTGAGAGGAGACAGAGATACTGAGAGGAGACAGAGATACTGAGAGGAGACAGAGATACTGAGAGGAGACAGAGATACTGAGAGGAGACAGAGATACTGAGAGGAGACAGAGATACTGAGAGGAGACAGAGATACTGAGAGGAGACAGAGAGGAACAGAACATCATAACTAGACAGAGATCAGAGCATCGAAACAAACTAGCCACACAAAGTAGGGGTTTGAACCCATTGCTAGTAAGATCTGACTACAGTAGACAACCTACCTCTGATACTGTTGGGGGCAGAGTTCATCATCTGGGAGGGGGCTGAGTGGGTGGAGCTCAGACTGGAGGACGAAGGACTGGGCTGAGACAAGAAAGAGAAAATATACTTATAGTAAATGAGCCAGAAACCAGATTATTTACTGTAAATGAGCCATGAACCAGATTATTTACAGTAAATGAGCCAGAAACCAGAATATTTACAGTAAAATGAGACAGAAACCAGAATATTTACAGTAAATGAGCCAGAAACCAGATTATCTACAGTAAATGAGCCAGAAACCAGATTATTTACAGTAAATGAGCCAGAAACCAGATTATTTACAGTAAAATGAGCCAGAAACCAGATTATCTACAGTAAATGAGCCAGAAACCAGATTATTTACAGTAAAATGAGCCAGAAACCAGATTATTTACAGGAAATGGGCCAGAAAACAAATGATTTACTTCATTCCAGAAATAATCTCTTGACTGTTAAATAGTCATTGTGGTTTTAGCAGTCAGCAACATTATCAGCTTCACTTGTAGTCATTTAGGACCATAGACTTTCTGTGTTCCCCATGCAGATCTAATTTAGCATCTGGCCCTTACTTAGCAGATAGTTAACTGTATTTCATTGGGCAGAGTCTTCTGTGGGAATAAGAATTATAAAATAACTTTATTATCCATCATGCGAAGGAGCTTACAGGTACAGTGAGGTGGGTACAGCAGGTACAGTACAGTGAGGTGGGTACAGCAGGTACAGTACAGTGAGGTGGGTACAGTACAGTGAGGTGGGTACAGTACAGTGAGGTGGGTACAGCAGGTACAGTACAGTGAGGTGGGTACAGTACAGTGAGGTGGGTACAGTGGGTACAGTACAGTGAGGTGGGTACAGCGGGTATGGTACAGTGAGATGGGTACAGTGGGTAGAGTACAGTGAGGTGGGTACAGTGAGATGGGTACAGTGGGTATGGTACAGTGAGGTGGGTTCGGTACAGTGAGGTGGGTATAGTGGGTAGAGTACAGTGAGGTGGCTGCAGTGAGGTGGGTACAGTGAGATGGGTACAGTGGGTATGGTACAGTGAGGTGGGTTCGGTACAGTGAGGTGGGTATAGTGGGTATGGTACAGTGAGGTGGGTATAGTGGGTATGGTACAGTGAGGTGGGTATAGTGGGTATGGTACAGTGAGGTGGGTTCGGTACAGTGAGGTGGGTTCGGTACAGTGAGGTGGGTATAGTGGGTATGGTACAGTGAGGTGGGTTCGGTACAGTGAGGTGGGTTCGGTACAGTGAGGTGGGTATAGTGGGTATGGTACAGCGGGTACAGCAGGCACTGCCCTGGTGTAGAGACATACCTGCATACGGTAGACGTCCTCGGGGTGTTCCATCACCATGCTGTCCGTCAGGATCACCAGGTTACCCGCCTCGCTGGAGGTGTGAGAGGACAGTGAGGAGGACGACTGGCGGATAGACCCCAGCAGATTCAGTGGACTGGGGGAGAGAGAGAGAGAGAGAGAGGGGGAGGGGAGAGGAGAGGGAGAATGGAGAGGGAGGGTTGTGGAGGGGGCGAGTGAGGGGTGAAGAGAGGGGTGAGGAAAGGTTGGGGATGGGTTGGAGGGAGGGAGGGAGGGAGGGAGGGAGGGAGGGAGGGAGGGAGGGAGGGAGGGAGGGAGGAAAGGTTGGAGAGGGGTGGGAGGGAGGAAAGGTTGGGGAGGGGTTGGAGGGAGAGAAGGTTCAGGGAGGGGTGGGAGGGAGGGAAGGAAGATTTGTGCCGTGACTCGTGAGAGCACTGAAATCACCTGTGGTAGAGGAAGGGAAATGTATGCATGCCTGCGTGTGTGTGTGACCATATATCTGTGTGTGTGTGTGTGACCATATCTCTCTGTGTGTGTGTGACCATATCTCTCTGTGTGTGTGTGACCATATCTGTGTGTGTGTGACCATATCTGTGTGTGTGTGTGACCATATCTCTGTGTGTGTGTGACCATATCTGTGTGTGTGTGTGACCATATCTCTGTGTATGTGTGACCATATCTCTGTGTGTGTGTGTGACCATATCTGTGTGTGTGTGTGTGACCATATATCTCTGTGTGTGTGTGACCATATCTGTGTGTGTGTGTGACCATATATCTGTGTGTGTGTGTGACCATATATCTGTGTGTGTGTGTGTGTGACCATATCTCTGTGTGTGTGTGTGACCATATCTCTGTGTGTGTGTGTGACCATATCTGTGTGTGTGTGTGACCATATATCTGTGTGTGTGTGACCATATCTCTGTGTGTGTGTGTGTGACCATATATCTGTGTGTGTGTGTGTGACCATATCTGTGTGTGTGACCATATCTGTGTGTGTGTGTGACCATATCTCTGTGTGTATGCCTCACCTGTGCCTGTGAATGAGTTTGAAGCTGTCAGGGCTCATGGGGCTGTGCGTAGCCAGGATGCCTCTTGTGGTGCTGACACTAGAACAGGCAGGACTCAGCTTGTCCAGTCCCGGCAGACCCTGTAGAGAGAGAAAGCACTAAATAAACGTCCCTTTTTCAGGATCCTGTCTTTCAAAGATAATTCTTAAAAATCCAAATAACTTCACAGATCTTCATTGTAAAGGGTTTAAACACTGTTTCCCATGCTTGTTCAATGAACCATAAACAATTAATGAACATGCACCTGTGGAACAATGGTCGTTAAGACACTAACAGCTTACAGACAGTAGGCAATGAAGGTCATAGTTATGAAAACTTAGGACACTAAAGAGGCCTTTCTACTGACTCTGAAAAACACAAAAATAAAGATTTCCAGGGTACCTGCTCATCTGCATGAACGTGCCTTAGGCATGCAGCGAGGAGGCATGAGGACTGCAGATGTGGCCAGGGCAATAAATTGCAATGTCTGTACTGTGAGACACCTAAGACAGCGCTACAGGGAGACAGGACGGGCAGCTGATCGTCCTCACAGTGGCAGACCACGTGTAACAACACCTGCACAGGATCGGTACATCTGAACATCACACCTGCGGGACAGGTACAGGATGGCAACAACAACTGCCTGAGTTACACCAGGAATGCACAATCCCTCCATCAGTGCTCAGACTGTCCGCAATAGGCTGAGAGAGGCTGGACTGAGGGCTTGTAGGCCTTTTGTAAGACATCACCAGCAACAACGTCGCCGATGGGCACAAACCCACCGTCGTTGGACCAGACAGGACTGGCTGATGAGACAGGACTTCACTGATGAGTTGCGGTTTTGTCTCAGCAGTGGGGGGATGGTCGGATTCGCTTTTATTGTCGAAGGAATTAGCGTTACACCGAGGCCTGAACTCTGGAGCGGGAAGGATTTGGAGGTGGAGGGTCCGTCATGGTCTGGGGCGATGCGGCACAGAATCCACGGACTGAGCTTGTTGCCATTGCAGGCAATCTCAACGCTGTGCGTTACAGGGAAGACATCCTCCTCCCTCATGTGGTACCCTTTCTGCAGGCTCATCCTGACATGACCCTCCAGCATGACAATGCCACCAGCCATACTGCTCATTCTGTGCGTGATTTCCTGCAAGACAGGAATGTCAGTGTTCTGCCATGGTCAGCGAAGAGCGAATACCATTGAGCACATCTGGGAACTTGCAGGTGCCTTGGTGGAAGAGTGGGGTAACATCTCACAGCAAGAACTGGCAAATAGGGTGCAGACCATGAGGAGGAGATGCACTGCAGTACTTAATGCAGCTGGTGGCCACACCAGATACTGACTGTTACTTTTGATTTTAACCCCCCTTTGTTCAGGGACACAATATTCAATTTCTGTTAGTCACATGTCTGTGGAACTTGTCTAGATGTAGAAAGTGGAGTTGACCCTAGTCTAGATGTAGAAAGTGGAGTTGACCCTAGTCTAGATGTAGAAAGTGGAGTTGACCCTAGTCTATATGTAGAAAGTGTCAGTGCGGCTTCCTGTACTGAATGATTTCTGAGCCTGTTGTGCCGTCAGCAATAACCGGGTCACAGCATGGGACTGCCGGTTCCTTAAACCACTTGTCAGCATCCCTCCATCCGGCCAGTAGTGCGGAAAACGCTCTCTGGAGAATGTGTATGGTTGAATACACACAAAAAGCCACTGACATAGAGACTGCTGAAAAAAAACACGGACATAGAGACTGCTGAAAAAAACCACAGACATAGAGACTGCTGAAAAAAACCACTGACATAGAGACTGCTGAAAAAACCACTGACATAGAGACTGCTGAAATAACCACTGACATAGAGACTGCTGAAAAAAACACTGACATAGAGACTGCTGGAGGAAAAAAAACTGACATAGAGACTGCTGAAAAAACCCCACTGACATAGAGACTGCTGAAATAACCACTGACATAGAGACTGCTGAAAAAACCACTGACAGAGACTGCTGAAAAAAACACTGACACAGAGACTGCTGAAAAAACCACTGATATAGAGATTGCTGAAAAAACCACTGACATAGAGACTGCTGAAAAAAACCACTGACATAGAGACTGCTAAAAAAACACTGACATAGAGACTGCTGAAAAAAACATTGACATAGAGACTTCTAAAAAAGTCACTCACATAGAGACTGCTCCTCATCATCTGGAACTGATCTATCAGCTTCTTGTGCAGGGGACGCATTTCAGGGTGCACCAGCTTGTCATGGACCGCAAGCCCCGCCCCCAGGATGTAAACCTACAACAGCAGACAGCAACAGCTTCAGTGAGTTTCAGTTTATTGCCACGTTTTAATTTGATCTCAACATTAAGATACAGACAGATAAGATACAGACAGACCAATACTGTACCTGTTCCTGCATGAGGTCTTTGAGGGCAGTGATCTTCTCTGTGTCTTCTGGGTGGCTGCTGATGTACTCCTTATCAAAGAAGGCCTGGTTGAGGGAGAGACAAGACAGACAGACATACGGGATGTAAGGGGACGGTATATCAAAGAAAATACCCCCCAAAGTATATTCTAAAACAAGCAAGAGTTTTGTGTTCCTCAGAGACTCCAGCCCCTATCAACCAAGGCATGCCTCAAGGTTTAGCCCTGGGACCCCTGCTGTTCATCCACCCCAGCCCCTGTCAACCAAGGCATGCCTCAAGGTTTAGCCCTGGGACCCCTGCTGTTCATCCACCCCAGCCCCTGTCAACCAAGGCATGCCTCAAGGTTTAGTCCTGGGACCCCTGCTGTTCATCATCTACATGCTTCCCCTCCACTCTTCAGGTTTAGGACAAAATGTGTCTGCATTTGAAAAGACAGAGTTTTTTATTGGACAAATTCAGTTATGTTTATCCCGGTTTCATTCCAATTGTTTCAGTTTAAGATTTTTCAACAGAATCGGCTACATTAATACACCCCTGATCACACGCACACACAGTTCACTTTCATAGAAACCACGTAAAAAAGCATGATCCCTTGTTCATTGTATTCCTTCTCATCTCGCACCTTTTCCCTTTGCTTGTGGACTTCAGTGCACAACACATCAGCGGTCTGCGACCAGACGAATAAACCTTTCCAAGACAAACCTTCATATCATAACCGCTAACTGCTACACACAGCCTACATCGTTTTCATCGTATTAACATCATAGTGAACATAGTTTCTAGAACTAATACATTAGTAAACCCGCTACAATCACGCAGTACAGTGTACAGTCAGCAGCAAGCAGTTTAGCAGTTACACCGACGGGCCCCAGTGGCAATTAATTAATAAAACCCAACTTGGAAGAGTTCCAGTGTTGGATAGCCATAGCCAGCTAGCTAACATAGCATCACACTCACTTTGTGCTGGTTGGGCAAACTAGCTAGCAGCATTTGCTAGCTAAGTGAAAGGGAAAGTAAAAAAATACAACCAAATATAGGTCTCTCTCTCCCCTCCTTAATTTTGGAAGAAATTAATTTGTTAAAAACTGATCAACTACTCTCTATATCTCTCTCTGAGTCAACTACTCACCATATTTTATGCACTGCAGTGCTAGCTAGCTGTAGCTTATACTTTCAGTACTAGATTAATTTGATTGGGTGAACAACATGTCAGTTCATGCTGCAAGAGCTCTGATATGTTGGAAGACGTCCTCTGGAAGTTGCCATAATTACTGTGTATGTCTATGGAAGGGAGTGAGAACCATGAGCCTCCTAGGCTGTGTATTGAAGTCAATGTAACCAGAGGAAGACGGAGGATAGCTGTCCTCCGGCTACACCATGGTGCTACCCTACAGAGTACTGTTGAGGCTACTGTAGAGGCTACTGTAGACCTTCATTGACAAAAAATGTGTTTTAATAAATTATTTGGTGACGTGAATATATTTAGTAAAGTTTT
The DNA here is from genome assembly GCF_002021735.2 of Oncorhynchus kisutch. Lineage (NCBI taxonomy): Eukaryota > Metazoa > Chordata > Actinopteri > Salmoniformes > Salmonidae > Oncorhynchus > Oncorhynchus kisutch. The sequence goes on from NC_034174.2 coordinate 6,325,790, forward strand.
ACCTAAAAAGGTAACATTTTTAAATATTTGACTATTTTTATGAAATTCACTCTTATGAGGACTCTCCCCTGGTTCTATGGTGGCACCTACCTCCTGGTATCTGGCGATGCCCCCGTTGACGGCAGCGTCAATGACCCCATTGAGACACATGGAGAGCAGGTTGATGTTGCCATGGAGCTGCTTGTGTTGGTACTGGCTGATCAGGGTCCGCAGCTCATGGTTCTTGTTCTCCACCACGTAGATGGCATTCTCCAGAGGACTCACCTCCACCTAGACAACACACACAACAGAAGTACTGTAACAGGACCTGAGGAGGAGGAAGAGGAAGCAGAAGGCATTCTCCAGAGGACTGACTTCCACCTGGACAACACAATGCAAGTAACTTGCATGTTATCACATTTTATTTGTCACATGCGCTGAATACAACAGAAATCCTTACAAGCCCTTAATCAAAAATGCAGCACAAGTTCAAGTTAATAAAATATTTACTAAATTAACTAAAGTAATAAAAATAAAATCAAAAGTAACACAAAATGACAATAACAATACCGAGGCTATATACTGAGTCATTGTGTGGGGATACAGGTTAGACGAGGTGATTTGTACATGTAGGTGGGGGTAAAGTTACTATTCATGGATAATAAACAGTGAGTAGTGTAAAGACAAAGGGGGGTCAATGTAAATAGTCCTGGTGGCCATTTGATGAATTCTTCAGCAGTCTCATGACTTGGGGGTAGAAGCTGTTAAGGAGCCCATTTGGTCCTAGACTTCGGTACTGCTTGCCGTGCGGCAGCAAAGAGAACAGTCTACGACTTCGATGACTGGAGTCTCCTTTTCCTGTAGTCCACGATCATCTCCTTTGACTTCCTCACATTGAGGGCACCACACGGCCAGGTCTCTGACCTCCTCCCTATAGACCGTCTTATAGTTGTCGGTGGCCTACCACTGTTGTGTCGTCAGCAAACTTAATGATGGTGTTGGAGTTGTGCTGGGCCACGCAGTCATGGGTGAACAGGGAGTACAGGAGGGGACTGAGCACGCATCTCTGAGGGACCCCCGGGTTAAGGATAAGCGTGGCGGATGTGTTGTTACCTACCTTCACCACCTGGGGGCAGCCCGTCAGGAAGTCCAGGATCCAGTTGCAGAGGGAGGTGTCCCAGGGTCCTTAGTGATGAGCTTTGAGGGCACTCTGGTGTTGAACGCTGAGCTGTAGTCAATGAACAGCATTCTCACAAAGGTGTTCCTTTTGTCCAAGTGGGAAAGGGCAGTGTGGAGTGTGATTGAGATTGCATCATCTGTGGATCTGTTGGGACGGTATGCCAATTGGAGAGGGTCTAGGTTTTCCAGGATGATTGTGTTGATGTGAGCCATGACCAGCCTTTCAAAAACTTCATGGCTACTGACGGTGCGGTAGTCATTTAGGCAGGTTACCTTCGCACTCTTGGGCACAGAGACTATGGTTGTCTGCTTGAAACATGTAGGTACTACAGACTCGGTCAGGGAGAGGTTGAAAATGTCAGTGAAGACACTTGACAGTTGGTCCGCGCATGCTTTGAGTTCACAACCTAGTAATCCATTTGGCCCTGCGGATTTGTGAACGTTGACCTGTTTAAAGGTCTTGCTCACATCGGCTACAAAGAGCATCATCCCGGGAACAGCTGATGCTCTCATGCATGCTACATTACATCCTCATCACAGACAGATGTAACACTTTTTTCCATCTGCAGTACCAAGGCACAGACACAGGTCTAATAATAATGTAAGCCATTTCACAGAAACGTTAATCCAAAATGACATGCATTTTACACGTGGGTGTTCCGGGGAATCGAACCCCTCATACTCTATCAACTGAGCTACAGAGGAGTATTACTGTCACGGCTATGTAGTGTCACTCACCAGCTCTCTCTTCTCCACCTCAAACCAGCGGGAGATACCAGGAAGAGGATGTGTGAGGATCAGCGTAGTCCTCTCGATCCACAAGCTCTTGAACTCGTTCTCTCGGTCTTTGGATCCTTTGTGGAAGGGCCGGTCGTATCGAAAGCGGCGCACGTTGTTGACACGGTAGAAGCTCTTGATGCGGTCTGGAACGCGGCCCATTTGGAGAATTTTGACATTCTCCGGAACCGGCGTCACCGCATAGATCTGCAGGTCTGAGAGGTACCGCGTCAAGGAAAAGATGCCTGGGTGGGAGTGTGTTTTCCATTTGGAATACACATACATGTGAGCAAGTATGATACAACCACTCATTCACACACACACATACATATACACCAAGTGTACAACACATTAAGAAAACCTGGCCAGACATAGACTCCAGATGAATCCAGGTGAAAGCTATGATCCCTTATTGATGTCACTTGTTAAATCCACTTCAATCAGTGTAGATGAAGGAGAGGAGACAGGTTAAAGAAGGATTTTTAATTCTTGAGACAATTGAGACATGGATTGTGTATGTGTGTCATTCAGAGGGTGAATGGACAAGACAAATGCCTTTAAACGGGGTATGGTAGTAGGTACCAGGCACACCGGTTTGTGTCAAGAACTGCAACGCTGCTGGGTTTTTCACGCTTCACAAAAGTTTCCCGCGTGTTTCAAGAATGGTCCACCACCCAAAGGACATTCAGCCATCTTGACACAACTGTGGGAATCATTGGAGTCAACTTGGGCCAGCATCACTGGGGAATGCTTTCGACACCTTGTAGAGTTCCTGCCCCGACGAATTGAGGCTGTTCTGAGGACAAAAAAGGGGGGTGCAACATTAGGAAGGTGTTCCTCAGTGTACACACACACACACACACACACACACACACACACACACATACACACACACACACACACACACACACACACATTACAGTTCCCATTCTCACTTTGTTTCAGAAGGATACACTGGGCATCACACTGTAAGATGGACTCGTCTGGTTGATTAGGGTGCTGCATGGCAATGGCTTGTGGGAATTCTCCCAGCATCCTTTGCTGGAAGGCTTCAAGCCGTTCGTAGTCATGACCGCGGCAGACAAACTCCTTGTTCTAGTGGCACAACATGGAAGAACCAGAATATTCAAAAGTATAAGGACATTGATTCTGTCTAATTCCTTATGTATCTCTGGTCCGAAATAGTGCCCTATCTAGGGTAGGGAATAGGCTGTCATTTGAGATGTGCCCCATACAGTTGGATTGACTCACCCTTAGGAAGAAGGGGAACTTGCGTCCGTAGAAGCCCACTCTGAAGAACTCTGGCTCTAGACGTTGCTGCTCCATGATGCTGTCATAGTAAGCAGCTTCCATTTTCTGACCAAACACAATCATTATTATGTTCCACAAAATATACATGTTGTGCAATTCTCCCATTCACATCAATGGTGTATATTTAGGTGAAAAGCTTGGTAACTCAAGTTAGGTTGCGACCTCAATCAATCAATCAATCAATCGATCAATCAATCGATCAAATATATTTATAAAGCCCTTTTTACATCAGCAGATGTCACAAAGTGCTTATACAGAAACCCAGACTAAAACCCCACAATCTGCAGCGACTACAACATCTACTCACCCTTATCCAGCTGAGGCTTTGGTAGTCGTATAATGTCTCATACTGGAAAGCCAGCTCTCTGCACAACGGTACCCCGTATTCCCAGCACTGGAGAAACACACAGAGCAAAATAAACAATCACAGGGTGAAAATTGATCAGTCATTTGTTGGCTTTCAATAGGGACAAATACTGCTATTCATGGGTTTTGCACGTTGTGTCACAATGTCGTTATGAAGATTCTCTTTATTAATTATTGTTGCGTTCTACTCAATGCGTTCTCAATTGACACTGATGAAGATGTCATCATAATTACATTATAGTGGCTCGGAAAAACACGATGACATTTCAAAATGAGGCAAACAATTAGTAGGTAAACCTTTTGTCATCATTGTGGTGCTCCCGAGTGGCGCAGCAGTCTAAAGGAACTGCATCTTAATGCAGGAGGTGTCAATACAGACACCCTGGTTCGAATCCAGGCTGTATCACAACCGGCTGTGATTGTGGAGTCTCATAGGGGACGGTGCACAATTGGCCCGGCGTCGTCCGGGTTTGGCCGGTGTAGGTCGTCATTGTAAATCTGAATTTGTTCTTTAACTGACTTGCCTAGTTAAATAAAAAGGTACAAATATATAATAAAAGTGATTCAAAAGGGTGCTGTGACAGTAATGTTAAAACATAGTTTCCTTCTGCCCCTACGTCATTATAAATGACATTCAACGAATCCTTAGATTAGATCTCTACAATATTATAACCTTAATATACTTGTTCTTGACACTGTTGATGAAATAAAGGCGTTAATTTGCTGTGATCGTTGGAAGTTTAGATAAAATCTTGGTTGTATCTCTTCCATATTTGGTGTTGTCAGGTGGTACCATTTGGAGGTGTTTCCGTTGGCTGGACCAATCAAAATCAACTTGATACCTTCGGAATTTTCACATCCAAAATCCTTGGCTGTCTAAGCGTCGACTTTTATGTCATTAAAGAAAGATAAATATTATAAATAAATAGATAGATAAATATAAATAAATATGAAAGATTTTGGACGATTTTGGACGTTTTGGACGATTTTGGACGTTTTGGACGATTTTGGACGTTTTGGACGATTTTGGACGTTTTGGACGATTTTGGACGTTTTGGACGATTTTGGACGTTTTGGACGTTTTGGACGTTTTGGACGTTTTGGACGTTTTGGACGTTTTGGACGTTTTGGAGGAGTCAATGGGAGAATGATATTTGGTACTAAATCGGTCAGCAGGTGTCGCTATTTTAAAAGGCAACTTTAAGGGTCATATATTGAGTCATGAAGAAGACAGGGAGATTATATTATTATATTATATTATATTATATTATACTATTGGTAGATGTCAACCACGTTCATTGTTGTAAATACTTGTGCTTCCAATAACAAGTCAAGCAACTGTATGTTATTTAGAGACATTGAGAGGAAACGAAGTAAAATTATGTCTAAATATCCATTGGTCAAAGTAATATGGGGTGGAGATTTTAACACAGTATTACATGATAATCTAGATAGATGGCCTCCTGAGGACAGCAATTCTGTTTGTGAGATAAGGAATATATGTCTAAGGTTAGGTGTTCTAGATATTTGGAGATATAAGAACCCAAGATAAGATTATGTTCACATGGAGTACCAACCATCTATACAATCCCGTATTGATTTCTGGCTGATACCTGAAGATATGGCCGACAAGGTTGATACAGTCTCGATTGAACCATCGATTTTAACAGACCACAAAGCGATCTCAATAAAGATAAATATGCATGGTTTGTCAACCCCAAAAAAAGTTAGTAAAGGTTACTGGAAAATGAATAAGACATTACTAGAGAATTAAGTATTTAAGAATTATTGATAAACACTGGAATTGTGCCTGTGTTATGACAACAACCACCCGAGCCACTGCCTGTTCACCCCGCTATCTTCCAGAAGGCGAGGTCAGTACAGGTGCATCAAAGACCGAGAGACTGAAAAACAGCTTCTATCTCAAGGCCATCAGACTGTTAAACAGCCATCACTAACATTGAGTGGCTGCTGCCATCATACTGACTCAAATCACTAGCCACTTTAAACAATGCCACTTCATATAATGTTTACATACCCTACATTACTCATCTCATATGTATATACTGTACTCTATACCATCTACTGCATCTTGGCTATGCCGTTCTGTACCATCACTCATTCATATATTTATAAAAAACATAGTCTTATTCATCCCTTTACACTTGTGTGTATAAGGTAGTAGTGAATTTGTTAGATACTTGTTAGATATTACTGCACGGTCGGAACTAGAAGCACAAGCATTTCGCTACACTCACATTAACATCTGCTAACCATGTGTATGTGACCAATACAATTTGATTTGATTTGGAAGTTACTGAGAGCTAATGAAATTTGATATAAGGCTTTTGGCTATTTCAATGGGGAAAGAAATTGCTTGTGCCAAGAGAGAGAAAGAATATGCCATCATAAAGGGAATAATGGATTATACTAAATAAAAATGAACCAACTAATCAGGAATTACTGGAGCTATCATCATTACACATGCAGTCAGACTGTATCCTCGAGGAAAAGGCTTGGGGAGCGTTTGTAAGATCAAGATGAAAATGGATGGAAGAGGGAGAGAAAAATACAGAATATTTCTTTCATTTAGAAAAAAGGGCAGGCGAAAAGACTTCCATATATACATGAATGATTAATAATATTCCCAATGAAAATCCAAAATAAATCTCTCAGCATGTTGCCCGGTTTCATCAGAATCTGTATACAGTCAACTTCCAATATGGATATTTTCTTAGATAATGTAGCAAACATTGCTAAGAAGATAGATATTGATTTCAGGGATTTTTGTGATGATGAGATAAAAGGCTCCCTGGAAATGATGGTTTAATAAGGTGAGTTTTATAAAACATTCAATGATAAACTGATTCCTTTCATTCTATGTTCCAAGAATCAATAGAAAAAGGGGAGTTACCGGCTTCCTTAAGAAGCAAGGTGTAATTACTTTGATTCCCAAACCTAATAAGGATACTCTTTATATAGACAACTGGAGACCCATTAGCCTGTTGAACAACGATGGGAAATTATTTGCCCTTGTATTTGCTAAGAGGTTGAAACAAGGCTTGCGTCATATAATTGATGAAGAACAATCTGGTTTTATGCATGGTCAACACATTAGTAATAACATCAGGTTGATCTTAGATATGATTGAAAAAATGACTTCATCCTTGATGATAGTTTTCTTATGTTTGTTGATTTTTATAAAGCTTTTGACACTGTAGAACATGAGTTTATGTTCAAAGCAATATGTTTTGGGCGGTTTGGTGACTTCTTTTTAAAATCAGTCCAAACTTTATATAGTGGTTGTACTAGCTCTGTAAAATTAGCTCACGGGACATCCCAAATATTTAATATTGGCCGTGGCATTAGGCAGGGGTGCCCAATAAGTCCATTTTTATTTTTGATTGGTTACTCAAATTATGGCCTTTCATATCAAGAAAGGGAATTTTCAAGGTGTTTCAGCACTTGGCAATGAATTTAAACTATGTCAACTGGCTGATGATACCACCATATTTGTAAGAGACAGGAATGAGGTTTCTAAAGCAGTTTCCTGTATTGAAGACTTTTCCTTAGTTTCGTGTTTGAAAATTAATATCGATAAGTCAGTCTTATTTCCACTCAAGGATTGTGTTTTACAGGAAATATATGGTATCCCAATTAAAGATAAGGTTATTTATCTTGGATTGTTATATGCAAGGATGAAAAACAAAGGAGTGACTTAAACTTTTACCCCATTATTGAGAAAACAAAGAAGAAGTTGAACCTCTGGTTGCTGAGAGATATTTCATTATACGGTCGAGTGTTATTGTCCCAAAGCTGAAGGGTTATCCAGATCGGTTAATGTCTCGTTATCACTTGAATCACCCCCCAAAATTGTAAAGGACTTAGATTCTATATCATTTTATTTGGTGGAACAAGCCTCACTATCTACGGAAAGGTATTCTCACCAATACCCAAGAACACGGAGATCTTGAGGTTTTAGATTTCAATACTCTAAATAATACTTTTTAAATTAGATTGGATTCCCTCAGCAAGATTATTTTGGTCAGATATCTATGGTGATATACAATGAGGGAAAGCATGGAAAATTGCTAACAAATATTGTATCAGTAACAAGGTAAAGTTTCCATTAAAATGTTACATAGAATTCATCCTGTGAAACATGTTTTGAAAAGATTCAAGCTGAATATTGACTATTAAATGTAATTTCTGTGGAATGAAGAAGGAGACCATTTTTCATTAGTTGTTTTACCTGTATATATAGTATATTTTCTGGGATTGACATACAGAATTTTGTTACAAAAAAAAAATAGGACCGGTTGTACAATTTAATGGTTTTGACATAATGATTTATTTCAGAAATTCTGGCATTGATAAAGATGTAGTATATTTAATTAAACTGCTAATGATAGTAGGTACATTTCATATTCACAAATGCAAATGGTCTAATTCAAAACCAAACTTTTTTCACTTTATAAATTCATTTAAATAATATTTTACTAAAATGAACAACAAAAAGGCAATTCAAACATGTTGTATTATTAATGAATATGATTTGTTTGTTTAGGATTCCTGGCAATGTAAATAGTTTGTATGTATGATTGTTTGCATGAGACCTTTTTGTTGTTCATTTTAGTTAAATATTATTTAAATGAAATTATAAAGTGAAACAAGTTTGGTTTTGCATGAGACCATTCCTCTTTTGTTTGTTAATATTTGTTATTAAAATACAAAAAATAAAAGTCATTGCCATATTGGCGATCAATTTACATTGAGAAGGTCGATTTAAAGGGAAAGATGTGAAATGAATGAAAACAGGAACAGATGTTCTTCGCGGATCGTGTCTCTTAGCTATCCTGTTAACTAGCTAAAGCTATACTTAGCTTTGTAAATACATATATATTTAGTCCCTATTTATTTTTGAATTCAGGGGATTTCATTTAGAAAAAAAAGCCCATGTTTTCACTCACGAACCTGCAGCCACTAGTTAGTTTGTCAGTTGAAGTCTGAAGTTAGCGCCGTTCTGCTGCGGAGCAGCGTCACAGAGTTCTATTGAGCAGCGATGTTAATGATGTTCCATTCACTCTAAACATGTTACATTCTCAGAGTAAATATTTTGTAACATTTTAACCTTTACATGATAGAGACATGAGGGTTGGACTATTGTTTTTTTTTTTACATAATGCTCTATTAAATGCACATATAAACCTTGAATTAATTAATACTTTTATGGGTGAACACTCTAGATTATGAGAAACGATTGATGACAGTTGATTTCCATTGTGTTCTCTCACCTACAATGTCCTTGTTGAAGTAGTGGATGACATTCCTGTGTTTTCCAGTATATATTCCACTTACCTTTCCCTTGTTGAAGTAGTGGATGACCTTGCGACTGAGGCCTTCTTTGCGATGCCACTCGCTCTGGGCTGGGTAGTGGAGGAAATCCCTTAGAGGCCTCTCTTCCCAGTGCAGTAGCTCCCAGTACAACAGCAGGGTGAACGCAGCCTCTGTAGAGTAACATTTAGACAAACATATTGTTTATATACGTCACTAGGAACAACATATAGCCATGTAGTGCAGGAACTCCCTCAGTGCAGCAGCTCCCAGTACAACAGCAGGGTGAACGCAGCCTCTGTAGAGTAACATTTAGACAAACATATTGTTTATATACGTCACTAGGAACAACATATAGCCATGTAGTGCAGGAACTCCCTCAGTGCAGTAGCTCCCAGTACAACAGTAGGGTAAGTGGAGAGTTACATACTACATATAGTTTATACAGTACTTCATTGGGAACAACAGCTCCAAGTTCAGCAGCTCTGTAGAACTATAGAAATATAATTATTAGACATTCCCTTTGAAGTTATAGGATATGAAGCCATATTGACTGTACTCATGGGGAGTAAATCATTTTAATTTGTAATATTCATATATTTATTGAACCTTTATTTAACTAGGCAAGTCAGTTAAGAACACATTCTTATTTACAAGCATGGCAATGTTAAAAGTGCATGCTATTTCAGAGATATTAGCGAGTACTAACGTTGCAAAGGGAAGGTATAAACTACTAAAATTTTGGTATCTTGAAAGGATTTTATGTAATCTATCACAAGACATCTAGTGGTTCTTTTTGGGGTACTTCAGATTATCACTGGTGTCTGTAATTATCTCTGGCCCTATGTTTGGCCTTATCACACATAAAATGTATGAAATAAGATGATTTTAAAATAAAGAATAAAATAGCAAAACAATATCCTAAATACAAACCATCAATTTAGGTACTGGACTTCCTGACGGGCCGCCCCTAGGTGGTGAGGGTAGGTAACAACATCTCCACCCCGCTGATCCTCAACACTGGGGACCCACAAGGGTGCGTTCTCAGCCCCCTCCTGTACTCCCTGTTCACCGATGACTGCATGGCCATGCACGCCTCCAACTCAATCATCAAGTTTGCAGACGACACTACAGTGGTAGGCCTGATTACCAACAACGACGAGACGGCCTACAGGGAGGAGGTGAGGGCCCTCGGAGTGTGGTGTCAGGAAAATAACCTCACACTCAATGTCAACAAAACAAAGGAGATGATTGTGGACTTCAGGAAACAGCAGAGGGAGCACCCCCCTATCCACATCAAAGGGACAGTAGTGGAGACAGTAGAGAGGGTAGTAAGTTTTATCACGGACAAACTGAATTGCTCCACCCACACAGACAGCGTGGTGAAGAAGGCGAGGCAGCGCCTTTTCAACCTCATGAGTCTGAAGAAATTTGGCTTGTCACCAAAAACACTCACAAACTTTTACAGATGCACAATCGAGAGCATCCTGTCGGGCTGTATCACCACCTGGTATGGCAACTGCTCCGCCCACAACCGTAAGGCTCTCCAGAGGGTAGTGAGGTCTGCACAACGCATCACCGGGGGCAAACTACCTGCCCTCCAAGACACCTAAACTACAATATTTTTCACAGGAAGGCCATCATCCAGAAGGCGAGGTCAGTACAGGTGCATCAAAGCTGGGACCGAGAGACTGAGAAACAGCTTCTATCTCAAGGCCATCAGACTGTTAAACTGCCATCACTAACATTGAGTGGCTGCTGCCAACACACTGACTCAACTCCAGCCACTTTAGTAATGAAAACATTTTATGTAATAAATGTATCACTAGCCACTTTAAACAATGCCACTTCATATAATGTTTACATACCCTACATTACTCATCTCATATGTATATACTGCACTCGATACCATCTCCTGCATCTTGCCTATGCCGTTCGGCCATTCATATATCTTTATGTACATATTCTTACTCATTCCTTTACACTTGTGTGTATAAGGTAGTTGTTGTGAAATTGTTAGGTTAGATTACTCGTTGGTTATTACTGCGTTGTCGGAACTAGAAGCACAAGCATTTCGCTACACTCGCATTAACATCTGCTAACCATGTGTTGGTGACAAATAAAATGTGATTTGATTTGAATGCCATTGGTGTTAAATATTAGGGTTTCAGCATGAAATAGGTTTATAAAGAATATATACATTTTTTTACAAACTTTTATACATTTCACTATGTCAATATGTATTTGTTGTCAATGTTTCGGTTGTGAGGCCGGTTGGACGTACCGTCAAATTCCCTAAAATGATGTTGTAGGCGATTTATGTTAGAGAAATGAACATGAAATTCTCTGGCAACAGCTCTGGTGGACATTCCTGCTGTCAGCATGCCATTTGCACACAATGTATATAGACTCTTTCTTCCTTTCTACTGTGTTATTGACTTGTTTATTGTTTACTCCATGTGTAACTCTGTGTTGTCTGTTCACACTGCTATGCTTTATCTTGGCCAGGTCGCAGTTGTAAATGAGAAATTGTTCTCAACTAGCCTACCTGGTTAAATAAAGGTGTTCTCAACTAGCCTACCTGGTTAAATAAAGGTGTTCTCAACTAGCCTACCTGGTTAAATAAAGGTGTTCTCAACTAGCCTACCTGGTTAAATAAAGGTGTTCTCAACTAGCCTACCTGGTTAAATAAAGGTGTTCTCAACTAGCCTACCTGGTTAAATAAAGGTGTTCTCAACTAGCCTACCTGGTTAAATAAAGGTGAAATAAAATAAAAATTCCTCCAAAACATGAGACATCTGTGTCATTGTGTTGTTTGATAAAACTGCACATTTTAGAGTGGCCTTTTACTGTCCCCCAGCACAAGGTGCACCTGTGCACAAGGAAAAAGAATTTTTATTTTATTTGTTACACGTTACGTTTATATTTTTGTTCAGTGTATATATGAATAACTTAAAAAAACAAACATGTATTCAAGTATAAATCAACATATAGATTATCGTTTTTTTTTTACCAAAAGTATTGAAGATTCCGGTAACTTTGGTAAATTACAGGTAGCTTAGCAACCATAGCTAGTACACTCTTTCCCTTTGTGAGTGAATAGGTTTGTGTGTGAGTATCATACCTGTGTAGTTGTCAGCCTGTAGGTGCATGTCACACAGCTTGTGGATGTTGTATTACCTGTGTAGTTGTCAGCCTGTAGGTGCATGTCACACAGCTTGTGGATGTTGTATTACCTGTGTAGTTGTCAGCCTGGAGGTGCATGTCACACAGCTTGTGGATGTTGTATTACCTGTGTAGTTGTCAGCCTGGAGGTGCATGTCACACAGCTTGTGGATGTTGTATTACCTGTGTAGTTGTCAGCCTGTAGGTGCATGTCACACAGCTTGTGGATGTTGTATTACCTGTGTAGTTGTCAGCCTGTAGGTGCATGTCACACAGCTTGTGGATGTTGTATTACCTGTGTAGTTGTCAGCCTGGAGGTGCATGTCACACAGCTTGTGGATGTTGTATTACCTGTGTAGTTGTCAGCCTGTAGGTGCATGTCACACAGCTTGTGGATGTTGTATTACCTGTGTAGTTGTCAGCCTGGAGGTGCATGTCACACAGCTTGTGGATGTTGTATTACCTGTGTAGTTGTCAGCCTGGAGGTGCATGTCACACAGCTTGTGGATGTTGTATTACCTGTGTAGTTGTCAGCCTGGAGGTGCATGTCACACAGCTTGTGGATGTTGTATTACCTGTGTAGTTGTCAGCCTGTAGGTGCATGTCACACAGCTTGTGGATGTTGTATTACCTGTGTAGTTGTCAGCCTGTAGGTGCATGTCACACAGCTTGTGGATGTTGTATTACCTGTGTAGTTGTCAGCCTGGAGGTGCATGTCACACAGCTTGTGGATGTTGTATTACCTGTGTAGTTGTCAGCCTGGAGGTGCATGTCACACAGCTTGTGGATGTTGTATTACCTGTGTAGTTGTCAGCCTGGAGGTGCATGTCACACAGCTTGTGGATGTTGTATTACCTGTGTAGTTGTCAGCCTGTAGGTGCATGTCACACAGCTTGTGGATGTTGTATTACCTGTGTAGTTGTCAGCCTGTAGGTGCATGTCACACAGCTTGTGGATGTTGTATTACCTGTGTAGTTGTCAGCCTGGAGGTGCATGCCACACAGCTTGTGGATGTTGTATTACCTGTGTAGTTGTCAGCCTGTAGGTGCATGTCACACAGCTTGTGGATGTTGTATTACCTGTGTAGTTGTCAGCCTGGAGGTGCATGCCACACAGCTTGTGGATGTTGTATTACCTGTGTAGTTGTCAGCCTGGAGGTGCATGCCACACAGCTTGTGGATGTTGTATTACCTGTGTAGTTGTCAGCCTGGAGGTGCATGTCACACAGCTTGTGGATATAGCGGATGTACATCTCCTCCTTGTTGATCTCTGACTTGTAGAAGTTCTAGGGAACAAACAGACACAATATATTAAAAACAAGACAACCCCTTTACACCACTATCTCAGGATGGCAGTGTGACAGGTTGTGGGTTGTTTTACCAACAGGTTGACAGTACAGACAGTGTCTATAGTATCTTACCAACAGGTTGACAGTACAGCCAGAGTCTATAGTGTCTTACCAACAGGTTGACAGTACAGCCAGAGTCTATAGTATCTTACCAACAGGTTGACAGTACAGCCAGAGTCTATAGTATCTTACCAACATGTTGACAGTACAGACAGAGTCTATAGTATCTTACCAACAGGTTGACAGTACAGCCAGAGTCTATAGTATCTTACCAACAGGTTGACAGTACAGCCAGAGTCTACAGTATCTTACCAACAGGTTGACACTACAGCCAGAGTCTATAGTATCTTACCAACAGGTTGACAGTACAGCCAGAGTCTACAGTGTCTTACCAACAGGTTGACAGTACAGCCAATCTTCTTGTTCTCTGTCTCGTCTCCTTTCATGCAGTCCCTAAACAGAGAGAGGAACCGGTCCAGTTATTGCTGAATAGTAATGAATAGTAATGCATCTTATCTTCTGCCCTCCACGGTTACATAACAACAAGTGGAGACCTATCTATCTAGTCTGGAGACCTATCTATCTATCTAGTCGTCTGGAGACCTATCTATCTCGCCTGGAGACCTATCTAGTCTGGAGACCTATCTCGTCTGGAGACCTATCTCGTCTGCAGACCTATCTAGTGTGGAGACCTATCTATCTCGTCTGGAGACCTGTCTAGTGTGGAGACCTATCTTGTCTGGAGACCTATCTATCTCGCCTGGAGACCTATCTATCTAGTCTGGAGACCTATCTATCTTGCTTGGAGACCTATCTCGTCTGGAGACCTATCTCGTCTGGAGACCTATCTATCTCGTCTGGAGACCTATCTATCTCGTCTGGAGACCTATCTAGTGTGGAGACCTATCTCGTCTGGAGACCTATCTATTTAGTCTGGAGACCTATCTATCTCGTCTGGAGACCTATCTATTGTGGAGACCTATCTAGTGTGGAGACCTATCTTGTCTGGAGACCTATCTATCTCGCCTGGAGACCTATCTATCTAGTCTGGAGACCTATCTATCTTGCTTGGAGACCTATCTCGTCTGGAGACCTATCTCGTCTGGAGACCTATCTAGTGTGGAGACCTATCTCGTCTGGAGACATATCCTGTCTGGAGACCTATCTATCTCGTCTGGAGACCTATCTAGTGTGGAGACCTATCTCGTCTGGAGACCAATCTATTTAGTCTGGAGACCTATCTATCTCGTCTGGAGACCTATCTATTGTGGAGACCGATCTATCTAGTGTGGAGACCGATCTATCTAGTGTGGAGACCTATCTAGTGTGGAGACCTATCTATCTCGTCTGGAGACTTATCTAGTGTGGAGACCTATCTAGTGTGGAGACCTATCTATCTAGTGTGGAGACCTATCTAGTCTGGATACCTATCTATCTAGTCTGGAGACCTATCTATCTAGTCTGGAGACCTATCTATCTCGTCTGGAGACCTATCTATCTCGTCTGGAGAGCTATGGAGACCTATCTAGTCTGGAGACCTATCTCGTCTGGAGACCTATCTATCTCGTCTGGAGAGCTATGGAGACCTATCTAGTCTGGAGACCTATCTCGTCTGGAGACCTATCTATCTC
>NC_034174.2:6345879-6373379 GCF_002021735.2 Oncorhynchus kisutch
AAACACAAACATTTAGCTAGGTATTACTGTTGGAGCGAGGAACACAAGCATTTAGCTAGGTATTACTGTTGGAGCTAGAAACACAAGCATTTAGTTTGGTATTACTGCACTGTTGGAGCTAGAAACACAAGCATTTAGCTAGGTATTACTGTTGGAGTGAGACACACAAGCATTTAGCTAGTTATTACTGCACTGTTGGAACTAGAAACACAAGCATTTAGCTAGGTATTACTGTTGGAGCGAGGAACAAAAGCATTTAGCTAGGTATTACTGTTGGAGCGAGGAACACAAGCTTTTAGCTAGGTATTACTGTTGGAGCTAGAAACACAAGCATTTAGCTAGGTATTACTGTTGGAGCTAGAAACACAATCATTTAGCTGCAACTGCAATAACATGTGTTATAACACGTAATAACACGTGTTCTTGACCAATAAACTTGGATTTTTAAGACAGATACGGCATAAAATGATAATGAAACTAGAAGGAAACAAATGAGCAGACAGTTATTTCAGCAAAATCACTATTACGGTATGAGAGTAAAACGTACAACTGTAAGAAAAGTGGTCCCTCTAGCTAGCCGGATATTGACTCAGCAAGGATCTATACTCCACTACAAACACCGGAGGTTGTTACTGTACAGCTGGAGGTCGTTACTGTACAGATGTACACTGGAGGTCGTTACTGTACAGATGAACACCGGAGGTCGTTACTGTACAGATGAACACTGGAGGTCGTTACTGTACAGATGAACACTGGAGGTCGTTACTGTACAGATGAACACTGGAGGTCGTTACTGTACAGATGAACACCGGAGGTCGTTACTGTACAGATGAACACTGGAGGTCGTTACTGTACATCTGGAGGTCGTTACTGTACAGCTGGAGGTCATTACTGTACAGATGAACACCGGAGGAAGTTACTGTACAGATGAACACTGGAGGTCGTTACTGTACAGATGAACACTGGAGGTCGTTACTGTACAGATGAACACTGGAGGTCTTTACTGTACAGCTGGAGGTCGTTACTGTACAGATGAACACTGGAGGAAGTTACTATACAGATAAACACTGGAGGTCGTTACTGTACATCTGGAGGTCGTTACTGTACAGCTGGAGGTAGTTACTGTACATCTGGAGGTCGTTACTGTACCGCTGGAGGTCGTTACTGTACAGATGAACACTGGAGGTCGTTACTGTACAGATAAACACTGGAGGTCGTTACTGTACATCTGGAGGTCATTACTGTACAGCTGGAGGTCGTTACTGTACAGATAAACACTGGAGGTCGTTACTGTACAGATAAACACTGGAGGAAGTTACTGTACAGATGAACACTGGAGGAAGTTACTGTACAGATAAACACTGGAGGTCGTTACTGTACAGATAAACACTGGAGGTCGTTACTGTACAGATGAACACTGGAGGAAGTTACTGTACATCTGGAGGTCGTTACTGTACAGCTGGAGGTCGTTACTGTACAGATAAACACTGGAGGTCGTTACTGTACAGATAAACACTGGAGGTCGTTACTGTACAGATGAACACTGGAGGTCGTTACTGTACAGATGAACACTGGAGGTCTTTACTGTACAGCTGGAGGTCGTTACTGTACAGATGAACACTGGAGGAAGTTACTGTACAGATAAACACTGGAGGAAGTTACTGTACATCTGGAGGTCGTTACTGTACATCTGGAGGTCGTTACTGTACAGATGGAGGTCGTTAATGTACAGATAAACACTGGAGGTCGTTACTGTACATCTGGAGGTCGTTACTGTACAGATGGAGGTCGTTAATGTACAGATAAACACTGGAGGTCGTTACTGTACAGATGAACACTTTAGAGACAACACAGCATGCTTCAGGACAAGTGGTAAACCATGATGAAGAGTGGCAGGCCACTCTGTGAGCAGTCTTACTCGTCCAACACATTCTCTGTACAATCAAAGAAAACAAGATGCTTGAAGAGAAATGGTAAACGATGGTGATGTTGATTGAATGGGAACTCTTTGAGGGTACATACTTGTCCAACACGTTCGTCCTCTTGGCTGGGGTGGTGTTCTCTAGTTGTAGACTGGGCTGGCTGATGTAGAGAACAGCCAGACTGAAGTATGAGTTCCACACCTGGCCAGTGACACACACACCACATACATTAGCAAAACAACAAAAAAGTACTTAAACAATGATACTCAATGTCTAGGTCAAACAGAAGAGCGTTATATTCACACACAACTAGGATGTTGAAAAGATCATGGACATCTTGTGAGAGGAGAAGGGGAGGAAAGAGGCAGGTTAGTGTTTTTGGGGTCATGAATCTTGTTCTGGAGGCAGATCTCAACCCTATCTACACTGCTAATGCTAATGGCTAACCTTAACCCTAACTACACTGCTAATGCTAATGCCTAACCTTAACTCTAACTACACTGCTAATGCTAATGCCTAACCTTAACCCTAACTACACTGCTAATGCTAATGCCTAACCTTAACCCTAACCTTAACCCTAACTACACTGCTAATGCTAATGCCTAACCTTAACCCTAACTACACTGCTAATGCTAATGCCTTACCTTAACCCTAACTACACTGCTAATGCTAATGCCTAACCTTAACCCTAACTACACTGCTAATTCTAATGCCTAACCTTAACCCTAACTACACTGTTAATTATAACGCCTAACCTTAACCCAAACTACACTGTTAATTATAATGCCTAACCTTAACCCAAACTACACTGTTAATTATAATGCCTAACCTTAAATTAACCCATAAGAGTTTAAGCTTTGTCTAAGCTGGGAGAGAGGGATTCTACTCAGCTATATGGACTTGTTTTAAGAAGGTCCTACCAAGGATCATTTTGATATTTGATTTGGAATTTTAGGAGGATATGCAAAAATATATAATAATTATTTGGTAAAACATTTTTTGGGCCTTACTGCTATTAGCCCATAGAAACACATTGAATAACAGATAGTCCTTACTGCTATTAGCCCATAGAAACACATTGAATAACAGATAGTCCTTACTGCTATTAGCCCATAGAAACACATTGAATAACAGATAGTCCTTACTGCTATTAGCCCATAGAAACACATTGAATAACAGATAGTCCTTACTGCTATTAGCCCATAGAAACACATTGAATAACAGATAGTCCTTACTGCTATTAGCCCATAGAAACACATTGAATAACAGATAGTCCTTACTGCTATTAGCCCATAGAAACACATTGAATAACAGATAGTCCTTACTGCTATTAGCCCATAGAAACACATTGAATAACAGATAGTCCTTACTGCTATTAGCCCATAGAAACACATTGAATAACAGATAGTCCTTACTGCTATTAGCCCATAGAAACACATTGAATAACAGATAGTCCTTACTGCTATTAGCCCATAGAAACACATTGAATAACAGATAGTCCTTACTGCTATTAGCCCATAGAAACACATTGAATAACAGATAGTCCTTACTGCTATTAGCCCATAGAAACACATTGAATAACAGATAGTCCTTACTGCTATTAGCCCATAGAAACACATTGAATAACAGATAGTCCTTACTGCTATTAGCCCATAGAAACACATTGAATAACAGATAGTCCTTACTGCTATTAGCCCATAGAAACACATTGAATAACAGATAGTCCTTACTGCTATTAGCCCATAGAAACACATTGAATAACAGATAGTCCTTACTGCTATTAGCCCATAGAAACACATTGAATAACAGATAGTCCTTACTGCTATTAGCCCATAGAAACACATTGAATAACAGATAGTCCTTACTGCTATTAGCCCATAGAAACACATTGAATAACAGATAGTCCTTACTGCTATTAGCCCATAGAAACACATTGAATAACAGATAGTCCTTACTGCTATTAGCCCATAGAGACACATTGAATAACAGATTAACTACATTGAACAACAGATAGTAAATCTAAAGGAAGTTTGCTCTGAAGTGTCTCTCCTATACCTGAGAGAAATAATAAAGATCAGGATAACTCTAAGGGGTTCATTAATTTTTACAACATAGACAATTTTGACTTTGCAGCTGGTTCATCTAGCGGAAATTGCTCTGTTCTGCCTCAAGGACAAGACTTGCGTGCTTGCGTGTGTGTGTTTGTTCGTATGTTCACTCTTGGCGTGGGCTGCAGCAACACACCAGCTCACTCGCTCTCCATGTGTGTGTGTGTGTGTCACTCTGTCAAAGTCACGCACCTTGAATTCAAAGTCAGCCTCGGTGAAGTTCTTGTGCAAAGCCGGGGACAGATATTGGACAGTTGTCACTATGGTGCTAGAAGGAGAAACACCAGAAATAAGTACAGAACTGTTCAAAATAAACGGTTTTTGAAACAGCTAATTATTGATACATTCTGACGCCATTTTGTGGATGTTGGGAAACATCTAAGATCACTTATAATGGGGATTCTTCAGAATCTCTTTTAGAATGCTTTATCATGTATTACCATGTATTGCAGGTAATTGACCCCCCCCCCCACCAAGCCGAAACACCACGACGGCCCTCAAGGAATTCCTCTGGACTTTGTGTAAACTGTAAACCACATATTTATTATTTATATCCTGAGACTTATTGGAGCTGGGGATTTCAATAAGGGAAATCTGAGGGAAAATTCCTCCAATCAGATCACGCCTCCATTTTCCTACCTCCCCTCCTATAAAGCACAAACTTAAACAGGAAGTACCTGTGGTAAGGACTGTTCTGACCGATCGGAATCTATGCATCAAGATTGTTTGGGAAATGTTCCGTAGTTGTCACTGAGAATAGTATTGACGTGTACAGTTCCTCGGGAAGTGCATAGAGAATGTTGTTCCCAGTGCGACGATTAGAACTTATGCAAACCAAAAACCGTAGACAGATGGCAGCATTACATGCCAAACTGAAAGGGAAAACCACATTTATCCACGGAAAGGTGAGTGGGAACTGAAAGAGGAGGTTTGAAAGAGGGATGGGAGGAGGTGTGGAAGAGGGATGGGAGGAGATGTGGAAGAGGGGTGGGAGGTGTGGAAGAGGGATGGGAGGAGGTGTGGAAGAGGGATGGGAGTAGGTGTGGAAGAGGGGTGGGAGCCACATGGAGATGTACTTGCTGGTCAGCTCATCATGTTCCAGTCCTGTGTATGTGTGTGTTCAGTATGACCTACTTGCTGGTCAGCAGCCTCATCACGTTCCAGTCCTGTGTGTGTGTGTGTTCAGTATGACCTACTTGCTGGTCAGCAGCCTCATCACGTTCGAGTCCTGTGTGTGTGTGTGTTCAGTATGACCTACTTGCTGGTCAGCAGCCTCATCACGTTCCAGTCCCGGGGAAAAATACTGAGCTTCATCAGGTTACGAAACACACAGAATATCTTCAGAAGGAACTCCTGAGAGAGAGAGAGAGAGAGAGAGAGAGAGAGAGAGAGAGAGAGAGAGAGAGAGAGAGAGAGAACCAAATAATGCATGCAGAGCAGAATCAGGCCGATACCCACTAATTATCAAAATCCAGAAAAGAGCTGTTAAATTCTACAACCACCTAAAAGGAAGCAATTCCCAAACCTTCCATAACAAAGCCATCACCTACAGAGAGATGAACATGGAGAAGAGTCCCCTAAGCAAGCTGGTCCTGGGGCTCTGTTCACAAACACAAACACACCCCACTGAGCCCCAGGACAGCAGCACAATTAGACCCAAACAAATCATGAGAAAACGAAAAGATAATTACTTGACACATTGGAAAGAATTAACAAAAAAACAGAGCAAACTAGAATGCTATTTGGCCCTAAACAGAGAGTACACTGTGCAGAATACCTTTGACTATGTACAGACTCAGTGAGCATATCCTTGCTATTGAGAAAGGCCGCCGTAGGCAGACATGGCTCTCAAGAGAATACAGGCTATGTGCTCACTGCCCACAAAATGAGGTGGAAACTGAGCTGCACTTCCTAACCTCCTGCCCAATGTATGACCATATTAGAGAGACATATTTCCCTCAGATTACACAGATCCACAAAGACTTTGAAAACAAATCCAATTTTGATAAACTCTCATATCTACTGGGTGAAATACCACAGTGTGCCATCACAGCAGCAAGATTTGTGACCTGTTGCCACAAGAAAAGGGCAACCAGTGAAGAACAAACACCATTGTAAATACAACCCATATTTATGCTTATTTATTTTCCCTTGTGTACTTTAACCATTTGTACATTGTTATAACACTGTATATAGAGAGACAGAGAGAGAGTCATGTGTGTCCTTAACCATGAGCAGGCCAGAACACTGGAACAAAACCAATATGTCAGTTCATCCATGACTACACATCTGTCCTCTCCTCCCCTTCATCTGCACTGATTGGAAAAGATACGACAGGTGAAAACAAAATGGTGGAAACTCAGCATCAGGCTGGAATTCATGAATCGCATCACATTCTTTCAGGTCAGTGGAAAGAGGAAGAGGAGGACATTGAGAAAGAGACAGACTCACCTTAACTTCCTCTTTGCTCTGGAAGTTGTCCAGTAGATGGTTGAAGTGGATGTCAGACATCTGACGCAGCAGGGATAGGAGGCAGGACACATATTCTCCCTGCCAATGAGAACACAGGCACACACATGTCAGCCAATCACAGTGCAACGCGAGCCATCCAATGACCAATCAAAACACAGATGGGGAAGAAGGGGGGGGTTTAGGATAACGAAGGATGGAGGGTGATGATTAGATAAGGGTATGTTTCAAAGGATAACTGTAAGATAGTTTAGTTACTTAGTAAGTTAGTTACATCATTCAACTTAGTTTAGTTACTGTATTCAGTTTAGTTTAGTTACTGTATTCAGCTTAGCTTAGTTACTGTATTCAGATCAGTTACTGTTTTCAGTTTAGTTTAGTTACTGTTTTCAGCTTAGTTTAGTTACTGTTTTCAGCTTAGTTGAGTTACTGTATTCAGTTTAGTTTAGTTACTGTATTCAGATCAGTTACTGTTTTCAGCTTAGTTTAGCTACTGTATTCAGCTTAGTTTAGTTACTGTTTTCAGCTTAGTTTAGTTACTGTATTCAGTTTAGTTTAGTTACTGTATTCAGTTTAGTTTAGTTACTGTATTCAGTTTAGTTTAGTTACTGTATTCAGTTTAGTTTAGTTACTGTATTCAGTTTAGTTTAGTTACTGTATTCAGTTTAGTTTAGTTACTGTATTCAGTTTAGTTTAGTTACTGTATTCAGTTTAGTTTAGTTACTGTATTCAGTTAGTTCAGTTACTGTTTTCAGCTTAGTTTAGCTACTGTATTCAGCTTAGTTTAGTTACTGTTTTCAGCTTAGTTTAGTTACTGTATTCAGTTTAGTTTAGTTACTGTATTCAGTTTAGTTTAGTTACTGTATTCAGTTTAGTTTAGTTACTGTATTCAGTTTAGTTTAGTTACTGTATTCAGTTTAGTTTAGTTACTGTATTCAGTTTAGTTTAGTTACTGTATTCAGTTTAGTTTAGTTACTGTATTCAGTTTAGTTTAGTTACTGTATTCAGTTTAGTTTAGTTACTGTATTCAGTTTAGTTTAGTTACTGTATTCAGTTTAGTTTAGTTACTGTATTCAGTTTAGTTTAGTTACTGTATTCAGTTTAGTTTAGTTACTGTATTCAGTTTAGTTTAGTTACTGTATTCAGTTTAGTTTAGTTACTGTATTCAGTTTAGTTACTGTATTCAGCTTAGTTTAGTTACTTAATTTAACTTAGTTAATTTACTGTATTCAGATTAGTTTAGTTACTGCATTCAGCTTAGTTACTGAGTTCCTAACAGTGAGAAAAACTAAATTGATCAATAATATTCAACAAATAAATGTATGCAAAAAAAAAATGCTTTAGGCCTCATACTTTTTTACTGTAAGTTTAGTTACTGTATTCAGTTTAGTTTAGTTACTGTATTCAGTTTAGTTTAGCTACTGTATTCAGCTTAGTTTAGTTACTGTTTTCAGCTTAGTTTAGTTACTGTATTCAGTTTAGTTTAGTTACTGTATTCAGTTTAGTTTAGTTACTGTATTCAGTTTAGTTTAGTTACTGTATTCAGTTTAGTTTAGTTACTGTATTCAGTTTAGTTTAGTTACTGTATTCAGTTTAGTTTAGTTACTGTATTCAGATCAGTTACTGTATTCAGCTTAGTTTAGTTACTGTATTCAGATTAGTTACTGAGTTCAGCTTAGTTTAGTTACTGTATTCAGCTTACTTACTGTATTCAGCTTAGTGTGGTTACTGCATTCAGCTTAGTTACTGTATTCAGCTTAGTTTAGTTACTGTATTCAGATTAGTTACTGTATTCAGCTTAGTTTAGTTACTTAATTTAACTTAGTTAATTTACTGTATTCAGATTAGTTTAGTTACTGTATTCAGCTTAGTTTAGTTACTGCATTCAGCTTAGTTACTGTATTCAGCTTAGTTTAGTTACTGTATTCAGATTAGTTACTGTATTCAGCTTAGTTTAGTTACTTAATTTAACTTAGTTAAGTTACTGTATTCAGATTAGTTTAGTTACTGCATTCAGCTTAGTTACTGAGTTCCTAACAGTGAGAAAAACTAAATTGATCAATAATATTCAACAAATAAATGTATGCAAAAAAAAATGCTTTAGGCCTCATACTTTTTTACTGTAAGTTTAGTTACTGTATTCAGTTTAGTTTAGTTACTGTATTCAGTTTAGTTTAGTTACTGTATTCAGTTTAGTTTAGTTACTGTATTCAGATCAGTTACTGTATTCAGCTTAGTTTAGTTACTGTATTCAGTTTAGTTTAGTTACTGTATTCAGATCAGTTACTGTATTCAGTTTAGTTTAGTTACTGTATTCAGTTTAGTTTAGTTACTGTATTCAGTTTAGTTTAGTTACTGTATTCAGTTTAGTTTAGTTACTGTATTCAGATCAGTTACTGTATTCAGCTTAGTTTAGTTACTGTATTCAGTTTAGTTTAGTTACTATATTCAGTTTAGTTTAGTTACTGTATTCAGTTTAGTTTAGTTACTGTATTCAGCTTAGTTTAGTTACTGTATTCAGTTTAGTTTAGTTACTGTATTCAGTTTAGTTTAGTTACTGTATTCAGTTTAGTTTAGTTACTGTATTCAGTTTAGTTACTGTATTCAGTTTATTTTATTTGACTGCATTCCTCTGAAAACACTCCTAATAGACAAGCTACAAACTGGTAAAGGGTTATGAAGCGCAGGGACACAATGAACAATGGAACAAATAGGGACAGTGGGGGAGGTGAGGGGGGCACAAATAGGGACATTGGGGGAGGTGAGGGGGGAAACATGTAAAGACAGGAGTAGTGAGGGGGAATCATATAGAGACAGGAGTAGTGAGGGGAATCATATAGAGACAGGAGTAGTGAGGGGGAACATGTAGAGACATGAGTAGTGAGGGGGAACATGTAGAGACATGAGTAGTGAGGGGGGAATCTTATAGAGACAGGAGTAGTGAGGGGAATCATATAGAGACAGGAGTAGTGAGGGGAATCATATAGAGACAGGAGTAGTGAGGGGAATCATATAGAGACAGGAGTAGTGAGGGGGGAACATGTAGAGACAGGAGTAGTGAGGGGAATCATATAGAGACAGGAGTAGTGAGGGGGGAACATGTAGAGACAGGATAGTGAGGGGAACATGTAGAGACAGGAGTAGTGAGGGGGGAACATGTAGAGACAGGAGTGGGGGAAGTGATGGGGAAAATAGAGATGAGTAGGACCGGGTTGATGAAGAGAGAGAGAGAGGAAGTTTGGAGAGTAGAGGAGGATGAAGTAGGATGGATAGGAGTAGCAGATTGTTAGTTACTAACAGTGATCTCAGCCGTGCACTGCGGGCAGCGATGGCCTCTTACCGCCTCCTGGGACTGAGACTTGGTCATGATGGCCAGCAGGGTCTGGAGTAGCACATCCAGGAGAGACTCCACCATCATCTCTACCTCCTCCTGCACTGGGGTGTCCTAGGGGGACATATGAATACATGGGAAATCAATGTGTACCCTCTCCTGGGTGAAGAAGACCACAGGATTCCTACTGTACATGAAGACCTCCAGGAAGACCACAGGAATCCTACTGTACATGAAGACCTCCAGGAAGACCACAGGAATCCTACTGTACATGAAAAACATCTTTACTCTAGCTTTAACTTCATGACCGATGTCTTGAGATGTTGTTTCAATATATCCACATAATTTTCATTTCCTCATGAAGCCATCTATTTTGTGAAGTGCACCAGTCCCTCCTGCAGCAAAGCACCCCCACAACATGATGCTTTCACCCCCGTGCCTCATGTGTGGGAAGGTGTTCTTCGGCTTGCAAGCATCCCCCATTTTCCTCCAAACATAATGATCGTCATTATGGCCAAACAGTTCTATTTTTGTTTCATCAGACCAGAGGACATTTCTCCAAAAAGTACCATCTTTGTCCCCATGTGCAGTTGCAAACCGTAGTCTGGCTTTTTTATGGCGGTTTTTGAGCAGTGGCTTCTTCCTTGCTGAGTGGCCTTTCAGGTTATGTTGATATAGGACTTGTTTTACTGTGGATATAGATACTTTTGTACCTGTTTCCTCCAGCATCTTCACAAGGTCCTTTGCTGTTGTTCTGGGATTGATCTGCACTTTTCGCCCCAAAGTACGTTAATCTCTAGGAGACAGAATGCATCTCCTTCCTGAGCGGTATGACGGCTGCGTGGTCCCTTGGTGTTTATACTTGCGTACTATTGTCTGTACAGATGAACATGGTACCTTCAGGCGTTTGGAAATTGCCCCCAAGGATGAGCCAGACTTGTGGAGGTCTACAATTTTTTTTCTGAGGTCTTGGCTGATTTCTTTTGATTTTCCCATGATGTCAAACAAAGAGGCACTTAGTTTGAAGGTAGGCCTTGGAATACATCCACAGGTACACCTCCAATTGACTCAAATGATGTAAATTAGCCTGTCAGATGCTACTAAAGCCATGACATCATTTTCTGGAATGTTCCAAGCTGTTTAAAGGCAGAGTCAACTTCGTGTATGCAAACTTCTGACCCACTGGAATTGTGATACAGTGAATTATAAGTGAAATCATCTGTTTGTAAACAATTGTTGGAAAAATGACTTGTGTCGTGCACACAGTAGATGTCGTAACCGACTTGCCAAAACTATAGTTTGTAAACAAGACATTTGTGGAGTGGTTAAAAAACAAGTTTTAATGACTCCAACCTAAGTGCAAGTAATCTTCCGACTTCAACTGTATTTGCCTAAGGAGTATATAAACCTCCGACTTCAACTGTATTTGCCTAAGGAGTATATAAACCTCCGACTTCAACTGTATTTGCCTAAGGAGTATATAAACCTCCGACTTCAACTGTATTTGCCTAAGGAGTATGTAAACTTCCGACTTCAACTTTATTTGGTTAAGGTGTATATAAACCTCCGACTTCAACTTTATTTGGTTAAGGAGTATGTAAACCTCTGACTTCAACTGTATCTTATACAGTGTCATGAACCGGTGCGTTGAACCATCTACAGACTTCCTAAATGTGAATGAACATAATCCAGAGCGAATATGGTTATGGTTTAAAACTGAGAGTCAGGATTGCTTTGACACAGTTGGAATGACTCATACACAAGGAGACCTGACCAATGTCTGTTAATCATACTAGAACCTGACGCCAGGTGATGTAATTATATTTGTCCTGTTTGTACGGACTAGAGAGAGTTTACCAGAGAGCTGGTCTTGATGATGGAGAAGATAGAGACTAGAGATAGTTTACCAGATGGAGAAGATAGAGACTAGAGATAGTTTACCAGATGGAGAAGATAGAGACTAGAGATAGTTTACCAGATGGAGAAGATAGAGACTAGAGATAGTTTACCAGAGAGCTGGTCTTGATGATGGAGAAGATAGAGACTAGAGATAGTTTACCAAAGAGCTGGTCTTGATGATGGAGAAGATACTGCTGAGGATGCCAGAACAGATGAGCAGCTCTTTCTGCTGTCTCAGGTGGAGGTGGATGTGATGTAGAACTACAGGAAGCAAGATCCTACGCGAATCTGAGAGAGAGAGATACACGAAGAGAGAGAATTTACCTATAATTGACCGACACAACAGTTTTTGATAAAACATTTTTTTTTTAATTCTCCCCAATTGGTTGTTTACAGTCTTGTCCCATCAATGCAACTCCCCTACAGACTCGGGAGAGGCGAAGGTCAAGAGCTATACGTCCTCCTAAACACGGCCCTGCCAAGCCGCATTGCTTCTTGACACAGTGCACACTTAACCCGGAAGCCAGCCGCACCAATGTGTCAGAGGAAACACTGTCCAGCTGGCGACTGTAGTTAGCTTGCAGGCGCCCGGCCTGCCACAAGGAGTTGCTAGAGGGCGATGGGACAAGGAAATCCCGGTCGGCCAAACCCTCCCCTAACCCGGACCACGCTGGGCCAAACCCTCCCCTAACCCGGACGATGCTGGGCAAAACCCTCCCCTAACCCGGACGATGCTGGACCAAACCCTCCCCTAACCCGGACGATGCTGGGCCAAACCCTCCCCTAACCCGGACGATGCTGGGCCAATTGTGCGCCGCCTCATGGGTCTCCCAACACGGCCGGCTGTGACACAGCCTAGGATCGAACCAGGGTCTGTAGTGACGCCTTAGACAGCTGCGCCACTCGGGAGGCCCAACCTATACCGCAGTCAACGATACCTTCTGTATTTCATCCATTCACATCCATGTGGATCTTTTAACTTACATATTATAAGTAAAACAACCCAAAACTCTGAACAAAAAAACTGGTGCATCAAAATGGTCATCAGCCTGAGTGTTCATAATGTCATCCAAGTGCTGAATACCTGGGAAAGAGAAGAGGCGACTGTCGACGGTGCAAGCGATGGACTGCAGTTTGACCACGTCCATGGACTGTCCGATGTTTACGGTACTTGGCATACTGCCCAGCGTGCCCCGTACGAACTCTGCCACTTCCTGGACTGTAAACATCTGAAGCAGTTCGTCAAAGATAGCTGGGAACGAGTTCAATAGCGCCGCCTAGTGGTGGGGGAGAAACAGAGGGAGGCTGAGAGATGGAGGAGAGATGGGGAGAGAGTGACCAGCTCCATACTCCACACTGGACCAATGGCTCAGGGATGTGGTGTGGGTGATTTTGGGGGTGTGAGACAGACTGCCAGGCCAGTGTACCAAGGAGCAACAAACTAATCGAAATGGAAGGATAACCTATCAAAAATCAGACATTTCCCATTCATAGATTTTTGACATTTCCCGTTCATATTGATCCTCTTGCACCTAGGTACCATGAATCAACCTATGGCCCAACAGTCCAAATGACACAAAGACAGTCCTGGAAAAGTTGTGAGGATCTCCAAGGATCTCCAGGCATCACAGAGTCATTACACAGAGTCATAACATAGAGCCATTATACAGAGTCATTACACAGAGTCATTACACAGAATCATAACATAGAGCCATTACACAGAGTCATTACACAGAGTCATGGCTCGTGGGAAGACATGACATGATGATGCAAGATTAGGAAAAGAGTTTGTCAGGGTAAACAAAACACAGGAGGCAAACCAAATACATTTACAAGGTTTCATTCTGTTTGGATTGGTGAAATGGTTGGGAGATTGGTTGGTGAGTTGGTTGGGAGATTGATTGGTGAGTTGTTTGGGAGATTGATTGTAAAAGGGGTTGGTGATTTGGGAAGGGGTGGATTGGTTGAGAGGAGGTAGGAGCAATGTTCCCTCTAAAGTTTCTGGGCACTGAGCAAATTTCAGGTCTGCTGAGTGCAAATTTGAACATTGTACCAGAGTGGCCTACCATAAAAAACAACGGCAAAAACGCATCCCATAACATTTTAACATGGAAATAGCTGTTCTATCACTCAGCCTACAGTAGCAGCCAATGAGTGGTGTACAATGTAGACCTACATTCTATGAGACTTTTGAAAAAAACATGCACGGCTTGGCATTAATCAGGTGACTGAAAATGTTGTTGTGTTGTTCGATGCAAGAAACCCTTTTACAAAATAAAATGCATCATTATTCCCATACCATTACTCCAGAAAATCAGACAAATCATGCTACCCTCTGCCTATTGGCTACTTAGCTTATCCAATCTTGTCTCAAAATACTACACTGCCCCTTTAAGACAAAAAAAAGCTCTTTACCTGTCTCACTTTTCTTTTTTAGATGGCTAGAAATGCACTCATTTTGTGCTCTCGTAGGAAGCAACCCCCCCCATTGTTGACCAGAAATGATCTATAACTGGGCTAATAACTCACTAACTAGCAAAGGATTTGAACAAATGTGCACACGTGGCTACATGCAGCTCTCTCTTTGATCTCAAAACAAGCACATCTGCTGTAAACACAGCCCAGTTCAAAGTGAATGGCAGAGATCCATACAGTGGTCCCCCCTTTAAAAGTTGCGTCGTACGGCGGCACACCTTGTGGGCCGCATTCTATGGCACGTCATTTAATTGTCAGCCATTTTTTACGTTAATGCGAGTTAGTGCTAGTTTGACCACCAGAGGGCAACTTAGAGAAGCATTTGATAGTCTCCCATATATGGCATTACTAGAGAATTTAAAACCTTTTTTGTAGTAACATAGTACATGGAATCGATTTTAAGAAATTTTGCATAATTACTTTGATTAATATTATGGTGTTTCTTTTCCGAGAGAAACAAAAAACTAACCCCTCAGGGGTTTCTGTTAGGATGGAATGGAAAATATTGCGCTGTACAACGTGACGGTCTGGAGTAGGCTACAGTATAAGAGGATTGGAGGATTCTAAATTAATATCTAAGGGGCATAACATTTCCATACCCTAATTGTAGTGTAACCAATACTCATTTTTGCCTATGGTAAGCCTACAACTGGTGAGACGGGCCGGTGCTGCGCCCGGCGCCCAATCACTTTGACTACGACCTCAGATCAGACGAGACAACCCGGACACGGAAAGGACGGGCCCCCAATATTTTTTTCAATGTTGTGACTCTCCGCCAATAATTACATTTAGAGGATTGGAGGATTCTAAATGAATATCTAAGGGGAATTTTCCGCTAGGATCTCTGAGAATATCTAAGGGGCTTTTATATAATTCTAAATGAATTAATAATAATAATAATCGCTTTGTTTAAAAAGTTAGAATATTTTGGAGATTTAGTTTCCATTTAACCTAGAGTGAGCGAGAAAAAGGCAATTATTGAACATGGGGTGAGACATTCTCACTAATTTGTAAATAAAGCCAGTTTGGTATTTAGAATGATTTATTTCTGGAGAAACCTAACTTGATTATTTAGCAGACATCACTTGCTTATATTCAGTCAACACATATATCTTAAGAATATCATGGAACAAAATTTAACATTTTAGTTTCTCCATGTTTGTCACAGCGCAGCGCGAAACAGAAATAGCTGAAATAGACATCCACAGTGGGAAGGCTATATATAATGATATTTTGGAGATTATTTCGTTTTCACGAAAATGACAGTGAGTGATTGTAATCTGAATAAAGGCCAAAATATAGCCCTCCTGATAGCCACAATGACGCTGTACAACGTGACCATGTGTGTTTTGAAAGAGTATTTTCCAGTAAGCAACAATTTGTTTGCCTTCATTAGACAACTTTGTTGCAATAGTTCTGTAATTCAGTGATACTTATTCCCATAGTACCTCGTTATGGATCCATAACTAAATTAACATCTACATTTTGAAAGAGTATTTGTATCATTATTTTATTAACGAAAGCATAAAGATGCTGATGAAGAAATACAGTACTGTTCAGTATATGCTTTTACATTTGGATAATAAAGCATTTAAAGCAGTTTGAAGATATAATATATATATATATGCATTCGTTTATTAGGCTACTGTGCTGTCAGACAAGTAAACATAGCCTACAATACATACTGTAGTAAACATGGGAAAGTGTCTAATTCCTTACATAAGGGAGAGCAGGCCCATGTCCAGACTTTCTCGGTGACCTCAAGTACCTTCAATAATGGCTGTACTAGAGAATAAGGGCACGCGCGAGGCCGGGTTTCAATTCCTCGACGGGGAGGAAGGAGTAGGCTGTCCTTGTAAATAAAAATGTGGTCTTAACTAATTCCATATGTGTTATTTCATAGTTGTGATGTCTTCACTATTATTCTACAATGTAGAAAATAGTAAAAAATAAAGAAAAATCCTGGAGTGAGTAGGTGTGTCCAAATGTTTGATTGGTTCTTGCTTAATTAGTTTGATTCAGAAAAATGAAAAACCTTCTGGGTTTTCGTTAGGATGGAACGGAAAATATGGCGCTGTACAACGTGACGGTCGGCAGTACAGTACTGGGCTATTTAGCGAAATAATCCGGTGTCCTGTGGGAGACTGGGGTTCAATTCCCTGATGGGGAGGAAGGAGTAGGCTGTCCTTGTAAATAATAATTTGTTCTTAACTGACTTGCCTAGTAAAATTAAGGTTAGACTAAGAGCACAACATTTCTACACCCTAATTGTATAATTGTAGTCTAACCAATACCCAAACGGAGATTTAGTGAAAATAAAAACCTCATTGATTTATCAAGACCAGCCCCCATGCTTGTCTCAGAGCAGGGCTAAATGGGGCTGAAATAGTTGACCACAGCGGGTAGGCTAACGCTTCAAATCCTATTGCTTCTAACTTAAATATGCTCTTTAAATAAATAAGACCTACACCACTTTTAACAGCACATTACTCAACACTAGTGAGACTCATGTCTCCTACAGTAAACCATCAGTGTATCTAATAATATGACGTGACTCTTCGCCAATAATTACATATATTGGAGGATTGGAGGATATTTCTGTAACTCAGTGATATTTATTCCCACAGTAATTCGTTATGGATCCATAACTAAATAATCATCAGCATTTTGAAAGAGTATTTTTATCATTATTTTATTAATGAAACCATGAAGATGTTACATTATTTTACTTTGAACGTGCTGACACTAAGAACAGGGGGAACGTTTCCCTTGTCAGTGTCATTATTAGTGCAATGCCCCTTAAATATTTTGGAGAAGATTTCGTTTTCAAATCATGTCAAATGAGCGAGAATGTCACGCCCTGACCTTAGAGATCCTTTGTTTGTCTCTATTTGGTTAGGTCAGGGTGTGATTTGGGTTGGATATTGTGTACTACAGTAAGAGCAAAATAAATATAACAAAATAAACGAACAAAAAACCTCAGTATAACAACAGTTTCAGTAAGTAACACTGAAGTTGTGCACAATTATCAATTTCTATTTAGGTTTATGTCGCACGTTCATTGTCAGTTAGAGACACAGTAGGACCCAAAAGCATAATCAGTCCTCTAACTCCCCCTTGTGGTGGTCTGGAGCAATGAAGTAGTGACGCAGGGTACCGTACAAAACCATAAATTACCTCTAAGTCCCGCTGGGTAAACTCGCAAGTTTTAAAAGGAGAAACCACTGTATACACTACCCGGTCAAAAGTTTTAGAACACCTACTCATTCAAAGGTTTTTCTTTATTTTCACTATTTTCAATATTGTAGAATAACAGGGAAGACATCAGAACTATGAAATAACAAATATGGAATCATGTAGTAACCAAAAAAGTGTTAAACATATCAAAATATATCATATATTTGAGATTCTTCAAAGTAGCCACCCTTTGCCTTAATGACAGCTTTGCACACTCTTGTCATTCTCTCAACCAGCTTCATGAGGTAGTCACCTAGAATGTATTGCAATTAACAGGTGTGCTTTGTTAATTTTGTGGAATTTGAGCAAATCAGTTGTATTGTGACAAGGTAGGGTTGGTATATAGAAGATAGCCCTATTTGGTAAAAGACCAAGTCCATATTATGGCAATTACAGCTCAAATAAGCAAAGAGAAACAACGTACTTCTCTGCGCCGACTGATATTTATTCTGCGCACAGGTTAGAGGGCGGATGTTTGAGTATCTTGCTGTTTATAAAAGGGGTTGGTGGTTGGTTGGTAGGGAGGTTGGGAGGCTGGTTGGTAGGGAGATTGGGAGGCTGGTTGGTTGGGAGGTTAGGAGGCTGGTTGGTTGGGAGTTTGGTTGGTAGGGAGGTTGGTTGGTAGGGAGGTTGGGAGGCTGGTTGGTAGGGAGGTTGGTTGGTAGGGAGGTTGGGAGACTGGTTGGTTGGGAGGTTGGGAGGCTGGTTAGTAGTTGGTTGGTAGGGAGGTTGGGAGGCTGGTTGGTAGTTGGTTGGGAGGCTGGTTGGTAGGGAGGTTGGGAGGCTGGTTGGTAGGGAGGCTGGTTGGTAGGTAGGGAGGTTGGTAGGGAGGTTGGGAGGCTGGTTGGTTGGGAGGTTGGGTGGTTGGTTGGTAGGGAGGTTGGGAGGCTGGTTGGTTGGGAGGTGCTTGATGCCAGAGTGGGCGGGCGGAACTCGGCAGAGGACCCCCATTGTACCAGGGCTACAGCTACTTACTGAGAGAGGAGAGGGGCGAGGAGCGTTGGAGCTCCAGGCCTGAGTACAGCTGATGGGGCCTGGGGGCTGTCCCTGTCCAGAGGCAGGCTGGGGGACCTGAGGAGTCTGACCGGGGGGGACAGGACAGTCAGGGGACAGAGAGCGTCCCAGAGGAAGGGGACAGGAGAAGGAGGTAACATATGTAGTACACAAAGCAGCGGCAAAGGAGGCAGATAAAGACGATAGAGAAAATTAGACTAATTAAAGCAACTGAAATACTGTGGCAAAGGGATTCTAACTACTTTAGATTGTAAAGAAATTCAAATAGAAAAAGGATTCTACTAACTAGTGTATATTTTATATATTTTTTTTTCAGCTGCAGAGCTGAAAAGAGAGTAAACAGTGAAGTCACAGAGCTGAAAAGAGAGTAAACAGTGAAGTCACAGAGCTGAAAAGAGAGTAAACAGTGAAGTCACAGAGCTGAAAAGAGAGTAAACAGTGAAGTCACAGAGCTGAAAAGAGAGTAAACAGTGAAGTCACAGAGCTGAAAAGAGAGTAAACAGTGAAGTCACAGAGCTGAAAAGAGAGTAAACAGTGAAGTCACAGAGCTGAAAAGAGAGTAAACAGTGAAGTCACAGAGCTGAAAAGAGAATAAACAGTGAAGTCACAGAGCTGAAAAGAGAGTAAACAGTGAAGTCACGGAGCTGAAAAGAGAGTAAACAGTGAAGTCACGGAGCTGAAAAGAGAGTAAACAGTGAAGTCACAGAGCTGAAAAGAGAGTAAACACTGAAGTCACGGAGCTGAAAAGAGAGTAAACAGTGAAGTCACAGAGCTGAAAAGAGAGTAAACAGTGAAGTCACGAAGCTGAAAAGAGAGTAAACAGTGAAGTCACAGAGCTGAAAAGAGAGTAAACAGTGAAGTCACAGAGGACGTATTGATGGTATAAATGGATTATGTTGTTGAATCTCAGAATCTTCATATCGACTCTCTTCACTTCCTCGTCCTGGTGGGAGAATGAAGTCGTCACACTTCGGCACAGTTCCAGACGGGAACAAAGAAACACACAATAAGCTATCTTGATATGGGGGGGGGGGGGGGCTAGAAGAAGAGCGCTGAACATTACAATGGTTAGCATCTAAACAACATTTAGCCATGCTTAAGTCTACTGGCTATTACTACTACCATTCTATTATTAAACTGGGGGTGGGGTCAGTGTAGGTCTCCCAAACTCTGCTGTGTGTCAGAATGTTTAGACCTCTGGGGTGTGTTTAGGTCACTGACCTGTGTGAAAACGAGCGTCTCAGAGCCGCGGCTGTCCAGACTGAGGACAAAGCGGATGGACAGGAAGAGCTCCTGGATGCTGGCTCTGAACTGTTCTTCCTCCATACCACAGGTAGCACGGGAGTACAGGATGCGAGACTGGATAATGAACTTCAACAGGTACTCCAGGGCCTGGGTGGAGGAGATAAGGACATAGACGTGTTTAATAAAGTGTAACTGGTTGGATCGAAACCTCTCTCGCACGTCAACCTAACCTCTTCACCACTTGACCAAGAGAACATCCTGAAGGTGCCAGGGTTAGATTTGGGCTCAGGGCAGGAAATCACAAGGAGGGAAAGAGAGACACCAGGGCATAGACATGTCAGTCTCACAATGCCAGACTTCCAAGTCTTGAAATCTGGAAATCAAGATTCTAATAAACAACGTGCAAAAAGGGCACAACTTTCTTTATGTCGAAAAATACTTCATTTTTATTACGATAAATATTAAATCGCCTGTTGAGGTTTCAGTTATTTTTATCAGAAAAAAAAGAAAAAGGTGTGATATTTTTAAAATAAATTAAACAATATTCAGTCAACCATGATAGTCTTCAGACATAACGGATTGAGGAGGGCCAGAGACATCGACATAAGGACGGACCCATGAGACATTGATGGAGACAGACAGGCTTTCTAAGGACAGTAATGGTGGTACAAACAGTCATCCATTTTTTTTTTTTAAATCATGTGGATAGAATCTATTATTTACACAGGAAACGTTTACATTGCATTGCAGCCTTTAAAAATATAAAGCAATGAGTAAGCTTTATTCATATTTTATTCAACTAATTTACTGAGTAGTCCTTCTCGCCCAAACACATTCCATATTGACTGTAGATTTTACACTGCACTGTACTGGTATTTCAACTGTAATGTAATGATTTTTTCCCCTGGCAATTTCTTTCACTACCAGAAACAATCAAGAGGTTTTTTTTCTGGTCACATACATGGTCAAGGACATTTTTAGCACCCCCCCCCCCCCAAACTCAAAACATATTCCCATGGGTCACTTCCAGTGGAGCATGTTCTCCTACCCTCATGGCCTCCTGGATGTGGTTCTGTCTCACCACCTCTGCAGAACGGTCCATGTACCACTTCAGACAGCGGATCAACTCTCTGGAGAAAGCACGAGACAAAGACGTTTCATCAAAACCAGCAAAAGTGAGGGGGTCTTCATTTTGTACATTCAGAAAGTATTTTTCTGTTGTTCTGCCCCCTGAACAGGCAGTTAACCCACTGTTTCCTAGGCCGTTATTGAAAATAACAATTTGTTCTTAACTGACTTGCCGAGTTAAATAAAGGTCAAATAAAAAGAACTACCAGACGTTACAAAGGAAACTCACTTGTACGCCAGCGCTCCAGCAAAGTGCTTCTGGATGTAAGTGTCCATGACGGGGCAGAAGTGATAGTACTTACTGTCCCTCAGCAGATTAATGATGAACACCTGAGGAGAAGGAGAGAGAGATAGTCAGTTAGGAGTCTTGACAATGGAGGACTGTAAGAACAACACCTGAGGAGAAGGAGAGAGAGATGTAGTCAGTTAGGAGTCTTGACAATGGAGGACTGTAAGAACAACACCTGAGGAGAAGGATAGAGAGATAGTCAGTTAGGAGTCTTGACAATGGAGGACTGTAAGAACAACACCTGAGGAGAAGGAGAGAGAGATAGTCAGTTAGGAGTCTTGACAATGGAGGACTGTAAGAACAACACCTGAGGAGAAGGAGAGAGAGATAGTCAGTTAGGAGTCTTGACAATGGAGGACTGTAAGAACAACACCTGAGGAGAAGGAGAGAGAGATAGTCAGTTAGGAGTCTTGAAATGGAGGACTGTAAGAACAACACCTGAGGAGAAGGAGACAGAGATGTAGTCAGTTAGGAGTCTTGACAATGGAGGACTGTAAGAACAACACCTGAGGAGAAGGAGAGAGAGATAGTCAGTTAGGAGTCTTGACAATGGAGGACTGTAAGAACAACACCTGAGGAGAAGGAGAGAGATGTAGTCAGTTAGGAGTCTTGACAATGGAGGACTGTAAGAACAACACCTGAGGACAAGGAGAGAGAGATGGTCAGTTAGGAGTCTTGACAATAGAGGACTGTAAGAACAACACCTGAGGAGAAGGAGACAGAGATGTAGTCAGTTAGGAGTCTTGACAATGGAGGACTGTAAGAACAACACCTGAGGAGAAGGAGAGAGAGATAGTCAGTTAGGAGTCTTGACAATGGAGGACTGTAAGAACAACACCTGAGGAGAAGGAGAGAGATGTAGTCAGTTAGGAGTCTTGACAATGGAGGACTGTAAGAACAACACCTGAGGACAAGGAGAGAGAGATGGTCAGTTAGGAGTCTTGACAATGGAGGACTGTAAGAACAACACCTGAGGAGAAGGAGAGAGATGTAGTCAGTTAGGAGTCTTGACAATGGAGGACTGTAAGAACAACACCTGAGGAGAAGGAGACAGAGATGTAGTCAGTTAGGAGTCTTGACAATGGAGGACTGTAAGAACAACACCTGAGGACAAGGAGAGAGAGATGGTCAGTTAGGAGTCTTGACAATAGAGGACTGTAAGAACAACACCTGAGGAGAAGGAGACAGAGATGTAGTCAGTTAGGAGTCTTGACAATGGAGGACTGTAAGAACAACACCTGAGGAGAAGGAGACAGAGATGTAGTCAGTTAGGAGTCTTGACAATGGAGGACTGTAAGAACAACACCTGAGGAGAAGGAGAGAGAGATGTAGTCAGTTAGGAGTCTTGACAATGGAGAGAGACTAACATTTTAGCATATTTTCAGTGTGGAACCTGTCTATTGTTTAGGGGGGTTATAGCCTAGGCTAACCAATTCTAAATGGCACTAGCAGCTCACAAAGTAGACTAATATAAGCAGAAAAATATACGGGATACAATTATTCCAACATTTTAGCTAGTTGTTTTAACTTATATTTCCTTACTTCAACCAACCAGTACAATTTGAATATGTGATAAAAAACTGCCGTCATTTTGCAAGAAATGTACAGCATCTTGTGTATCACATCAGTTCGAGGTTTTGTCCCACTATTTTTATTATAGGGATTTATTTCTGTAGGCCTCATAGCGGTAGCTTGTGTGTGCACTCAGCACACGTGTGTAGAGGGAGGGCAAATCGAGTGAGCGAGACACGGTAGGGAAAGGGAATTTAGGGAGAAGAACGGTGTGATGCTTAGCTTGGTTTATTTTTGTTGTTGTTGTTGTTGTTGTTGTTGTGCCCTGCAAATGCAACTTGTACAAATGGAACACTGGAGACTTAAAGAAAAACGATTACAACAAAAATATTCAGGGCTCTCTGGTTAAACATGTGATCTCTGGTTAAACATGTGATCTCTAGTTAAACATGTGATCTCTGGTTAAACATGTGATCTCTAGTTAAACATGTGATCTCTGGTTAAACATGTGATCTCTGGTTAAACATGTGATCTCTGGTTAAACATGTGATCTCTGGTTATACATGTGATCTCTGGTTAAACATGTGATCTCTGGTTAAACATGTGATCTCTGGTTATACATGTGATCTCTGGTTAAACATGTGATCTCTGGTTAAACATGTGATCTCTGGTTAAACATGTGATCTCTGGTTAAACATGTGATCTCTGGTTAAACATGTGATCTCTGGTTAAACATGTGATCTCTGGTTAAACATGTGATCTCTGGTTAAACATGTGATCTCTGGTTAAACATGTGATCTCTGGATAAACATGTGATCTCTGGTTAAACATGTGATCTCTGGACGCCCATCACCAGATTCAGTGAGTAACTCCACTCTGGGGTCCTTTCTATAGCTTATTACCAGGCTGAGATGAAGGTACACTGGGGTAAGCCCAACATTGCACCCTATTCCCTTAAAATAGTGCACAACTTTTGACCAGGCTTGTTGAGCCTCACAGAAGAGCCATGGTAAGTCCAAAAAGGTATCATATTCCCAAAATGGACCACTACTTTTCTAGTCAAAGGTAGGTCATTAATAGGGAATAGGGTGCCATTTTAAATGTACTCTGCCTCTTCTGTGAGCAGTGAGCCCACCCATCATACAGACTGTTCATCTGAGCAGTGAGCCCACCCATCATACAGACTGTTCATCTGAGCAGTGAGCCCACCCATCATACAGACTGTTCATCTGAGCAGTGAGCCCACCCATCATACAGACTGTTCATCTGAGCAGTGAGCCCACCCATCAATACATACTATCAATACAGACTGTTCCTCTGAGCAGTGAGCCCACCCATCAATACAGACAGTTAATCTGAGCAGTGAGCCCACCCATCAATACAGACTGTTCATCTGAGCAGTGAGCCCACCCATCATACAGACTGTTCATCTGAGCAGTGAGCCCACCCATCATACAGACTGTTCATCTGAGCAGTGAGCCCATCCATCAATACATACTATCAATACAGACTGTTCCTCTGAGCAGTGAGCCCACCCATCAATAAATACTATCAATACAGCCTGTTCCTCTGAGCAGTGAGCCCACCCATCAATACAGACTGTTCATCTGAGCAGTGAGCCCACCCATCATACAGACTGTTCATCTGAGCAGTGAGCCCACCCATCATACAGACTGTTCATCTGAGCAGTGAGCCCACCCATCAATACAGACTGTTCATCTGAGCAGTGAGCCCACCCATCATACAGACTGTTCATTTGAGCAGTGAGCCCACCCATCATACAGACTGTTCATCTGAGCAGTGAGCCCATCCATCAATACATACTATCAATACAGACTGTTCCTCTGAGCAGTGAGCCCACCCATCAATACATACTATCAATACAGACTGTTCCTCTGAGCAGTGAGCCCACCCATCAATACAGACTGTTCATCTGAGCAGTGAGCCCACCCATCATACAGACTGTTCATCTGAGCAGTGAGCCCACCCATCATACAGACTGTTCATCTGAGCAGTGAGCCCACCCATCATACAGACTGTTCATCTGAGCAGTGAGCCCACCCATCATACAGACTGTTCCTCTGAGCAGTGAGCCCATCCATCAATACATACTGTTCCTCTGAGCAGTGAGCCCACCCATCATACAGACTGTTCATCTGAGCAGTGAGCCCACCCATCAATACAGACTGTTCATCTGAGCAGTGAGCCCACCCATCATACAGACTGTTCATCTGAGCAGTGAGCCCACCCATCATACAGACTGTTCATCTGAGCAGTGAGCCCACCCATCATACAGACTGTTCCTCTGAGCAGTGAGCCCATCCATCAATACATACTGTTCCTCTGAGCAGTGAGCCCACCCATCATACAGACTGTTCATCTGAGCAGTGAGCCCACCCATCAATACAGACTGTTCATCTGAGCAGTGAGCCCACCCATCATACAGACTGTTCATCTGAGCAGTGAGCCCACCCATCATACAGACTGTTCATCTGAGCAGTGAGCCCACCCATCATACAGACTGTTCATCTGAGCAGTGAGCCCATCCATCAATACATACTATCAATACAGACTGTTCCTCTGAGCAGTGAGCCCACCCATCAATACATACTATCAATACAGACTGTTCCTCTGAGCAGTGAGCCCACCCATCAATACAGACAGTTCATCTGAGCAGTGAGCCCACCCATCAATACAGACTGTTCATCTGAGCAGTGAGCCCACCCATCATACAGACTGTTCATCTGAGCAGTGAGCCCATCCATCATACAGACTGTTCATCTGAGCAGTGAGCCCACCCATCATACAGACTGTTCATCTGAGCAGTGAGCCCACCCATCATACAGACTGTTCATCTGAGCAGTGAGCCCACCCATCAATACATACTATCAATACAGACTGTTCCTCTGAGCAGTGAGCCCACCCATCAATACAGACTGTTCATCTGATCAGTGAGCCCACCCATCATTCAGACTGTTCATCTGAGCAGTGAGCCCACCCATCATACAGACTGTTCATCTGAGCAGTTAGCCCATCTGTATGATGGATGGGCTCACTCCAACTCAATCATCAAGTTTGCGGACGACACAACAGTGGTAGGCTTGATTACCAACAACGACGAGACGGCCTACAGGGAGGAGGTGAGGGCCCTCGGAGTGTGGTGTCAGGAAAATAACCTCACACTCAACGTCAACAAAACTAAGGATATGATTGTGGACTTCAGGAAACAGCAGAGGGAACACCCCCCCATCCACATCGATGGAACAGTAGTGGAGAGGGTAGCAAGTTTTAAGTTCCTCGGCATACACATCACAGACAAACTGAATTGGTCCACTCACACAGACAGCATCGTGAGGAAGGCGCAGCAGCGCCTCTTCAACCTCAGGAGGCTGAAGAAATTCGGCTTGTCACCAAAAGCACTCACAAACTTCTACAGATGCACAATCGAGAGCATCCTGGCGGGCTGTATCACCGCCTGGTATGGCAACTGCACCGCCCTCAACCGTAAGGCTCTCCAGAGGGTAGTGAGGTCTGCACAACGCATCACCGGGGGCAAACTACCTGCCCCTCAGGACACCTACACCACCCGATGCTAAAGGAAGACCATAAAGATCATCAAGGACATCAACCACCCGAGCCACTGCCTGTTCACCGCGCTGTCATCCAGAAGGCGAGGTCAGTACAGGTGCATCAAAGCTGGGACCGAGAGACTGAAAAACAGCTTCTATCTCAAGGCCATCAGACTGTTAAACAGCCACCACTAACATTGAGTGGCTACTGCCAACACACTGTCAATGCCACTGACTCTACTCCAGCCACTTTAATCATGGGAATTGATGGGAAATGATGTAAATATATCACTAGCCACTTTAAAAAATGCTACCTTATATAATGTTACTTACCCTACATTATTCATCTCATATGCATACGTAGATACTGTACTCTATATCATCGACTGCATCCTTATGTAATACATGTATCACTAGCCACTTTAACTATGCCACTTGGTTTACATACTCATCTCATATGTATATACTGTACTCGATATCATCTACTGTATCTTGCCTATGCTGCTCTGTACCATCACTCATTCATATATCTTTATGTACATATTCTTTATCCCCTTACACTGTGTATAAGACAGTAGTTTTTTTGGGAATTGTTAGTTAGATCACTTGTTCGTTATTACTGCATTGTCGGAACTAGAAGCACAAGCATTTCGCTACACTCGCATTAACATCTGCTAACCATGTGTATGTGACAAATAAATTTGATTTGATTTGATTTGATCCATCATACAGACTGTTCATCTGAGCAGTGAGCCCACCCATCATACAGACTGTTCATCTGAGCAGTGAGCCCACCCATCATACAGACTGTTCATCTGAGCAGTGAGCCCATCCATCATACAGACTGTTCATCTGAGCAGTGAGCCCACCCATCATACAGACTGTTCACCTGAGCAGTGAGCCCACTCATCAATACATACTATCAATACAGACTGTTCATCTGAGCAGTGAGCCCACCCATCAATACAGACTGTTCATCTGAGCAGTGAGCCCACCCATCATACAGACTGTTCCTCTGAGCAGTGAGCCCATCCATCAATACAGACTGTTCCTCTGAGCAGTGAGACCATCCATCAATACATACTGTTCCTCTGAGCAGTGAGCCCATCCATCCACGTTGTCTAGCCACTGATCTCCGACCCTTATTGTCGCAGCGAAATAATCCTGCTGCGACAGGATTTGAACGTTTGGTCCATAATGTTGCTTGATAGGTGGTTAGCTGGCCAAAAGTAAGCTACATGAAAAGTGCAGTAACAGAATGTTAGTGTGGGTTTTCAGTGAATTTATTTATGTCAAGCATTT
>NC_034174.2:6378379-6393379 GCF_002021735.2 Oncorhynchus kisutch
GGCTCACCACTGCCCAGGCTGATACAGTCCTGAGAAGAACAGGGAAGTACATATTGATACAGACACACACGGACCATACAATTATGTAGATTGTTTCCCATACAGTACCAGTCTAACCTTTGGATGCACCTACTCCAGGGTTTTCCTTTATTTCTACAATTTTCTACATTTATAGAATAATAGTGAAGACATCAAAACTATGAAATAACACATATGGAATCATGTAGTAACCAAATAAGTGTTACACAAATCTAAATATATTTTATATTTGAGATTCTTCAAAGGAGCCACCCTTTTCTTTGATGACAGCTTTGCACACTCTTGGCATTCTCTCAACCAGCTTCATGAGGTAGTCACATGGAATGCATTTCAATTAACAGGTGTGTCTTGTTAAAAGTTCATTTGTGGAATTTCTTTCTCCCTCTTAATGCGTTTGAGCCAATCACTTGTGTTGTGACAAGGTAGGGGTGGTATACAGAAGATAGCCCTATTTGGTAAAAGACCAAGTCCATATTATGGCAAGAACAGCTCAAATAAGCAGAGAGAAACAACAGTCCGTCACTACTTTCAGACATGAAGGTCAATCCGGACAATTTCAAGAACATTGAAAGTTTATTCTGTTGGTCACAGACACCTTTAAAAAAAAAGTAACCAGTCCGTTAGCCTCCTGTAAGGCGTCACATCTCTTTCACGTAGAGTTGATCAGGATGTTGGTTGTGGACTTTCGAAATTTGTCCTCCCACTTCTCTTCAATTGTTTCAATTGCTGTGTGAAGTTGCTGGATATTGGAATACACTGTCGTATAAGTCGATCCAGAGCATCCTAAACATGCTCGTTGGGTGACTTGTCTGGTGATTATGCAGGCCAAGGAAGAACTGGGACATTTTCAGCTTCCAGGAATTGTGTACAGATCCTTGTGACATTGGGCCATGTATTATCATGCTTGAAACATGATGTCATGGTTGTGGATGAATGGCACGACAATGGGCCTCGGGATCTCATCACGATATCTCTGTGTCAATGACCATCGAAGGTGAAGATTTGCCCACTGAAGTCGGTTACAACGCCAAACTGCAGTCAGGTCAAGAACCCGGTGAGGACGATGAGCTGCTCTGAGACGGTTTCTGAAGAAATTCTTTGGCTTTGTAAACCCACAGTTTCATCAGCTGTCCGAGGAGCTGGTCTCAAATGAACCCGCAGGTGAAGAAGCCTGGATGTGGAGGTCCTGAGCTGGCGTGGTTACACGTGCTCTGTAGTTATGAGGCCGGTAGGACGCACTGCAAAATTCTCTAAAACAACATTGAAGGCAGTTTATGGTAGAGAAATGAACATTAAATTATCTGGCAACATCTCTTCCTATGATCTTCCTAGACATCTGTGGCATTGTGTTTAAGAGTGGACTTTTATTGTTTCCAGCACAAGGTGCACCTGTGTAAAGATCATGCTGTTTAATCATTTTCTTGATATGCCACACCTGTCAGGTGGATGAATTAACTTGGCTATAGAGAAATGCTCTCTTGCAGGGATGTAAACAAATTTGTTCACAACATTTTAGAGAAATAAGTTTTTTGTGGGCATGGAAAATATCTGGCATCTTTAATTTCAGCTCAACATATATAAACGTTGCGTTTATATATTTTTTGTTTAGTGTATAAAACATATTCGTAAAGTCGCCTGACGTTTTAAGGTCTTCAGGAAAAAAAACACCTACTTTGAGTATTTCTCCGTCTGCGAAGAGCACGTAGACGGAGACCTCAATGTTCTTCTGGACACTCTTGCCTCCTCTCTCAAAGTCTCCTCTTTCCAAGGTGAGGTAGAGGTCGTTACGGATGTCACCTGGGGAGATTAGACAGACAATTTACATCAAGGGGCTCAACTTTGGTCGCATCAACAACGGGTTGTTGGTAAAAAATAAATAATAATAACTGACTGAATGAATTCACTTTCGGTAGATTGGTTGGTCAAAGTAGTGTCTGTTGGATAGGCCTT
Source organism: Oncorhynchus kisutch (assembly GCF_002021735.2). Lineage (NCBI taxonomy): Eukaryota > Metazoa > Chordata > Actinopteri > Salmoniformes > Salmonidae > Oncorhynchus > Oncorhynchus kisutch. The sequence continues at coordinate 6,380,369 of NC_034174.2, forward strand.
GTAAGACGTGACGCTATGGATATTTCTATTTGAACGAAAAAACCCATTTCTGTCCGGCTGAGAGAGGCTGTGGAGAGTAGAGTTTTACACCCAGATCTTCCACCTCCAGAGCCCCATCCCTCTCCTTCACTTCCCCTTCCAAAACATGACCTTTTCCCTGGGTAAACACTCAGCTAACTGGCCTGTCTCCACCACCCCCTGGATGTGCTGCTAGATGCCGAAACACCACATCGATCTTTTCGAAACTGTTGACCTATTTACCCGCACACATACACACACGTATGCATGAACATACACACACATACACACACACGCGTCAACATACACACACACACGTGTCAAAACACACACACACACACATGAACACGCAAAAACACACACACACACACACACACACTCCATCCTATTCAGAGTGATAGCCAATGCTCTCATTTCTCTTTTTTTCGTCCTGGTTCTAAAGTTGTTTTAGTGATGCATTAAAGATGAGGAAGCAACATGACTGTATTTTAACTACATTATTACAGTAATATTACTACAGTTTAACTACATTATTACAGTAATATTACTATGATTTAACTACATTATTACATTAATATTACTATGATTTAACTACATTATTACATTAATATGACTACAGTTTAACTACATTATTACATAATATCTCTCTCTGTTGCGCGCTCTCTCTCTCTCTTGCACTCTCTCTGGTCTTCTCTCTGTTCTCTGTTCTCGCTCTCTTTATCTAGCTCTCCCCAACCCCACTCTCTCTAACTCACTACCTCTCTGTTTCTCCCCCTCTCGCTTACCTCGCTCTCGATCCAAACACCCATCAAATCCATCTCATCTTCTCCAAATACCACCTTGCCCATTTAAAGAATGTGAAAAGCCTCCACTCACTCATTCACAGTCCTCATGTGATTGCAAAACGGAAACGGAGATATACTGTATACCCATAAGCATATAAACATCCGTGGCCCCGGAGGAGATTACCCTTTATGAGGAAAGATTGTATAGGAAGGATGACGGTAATATGAATGTGAAGATAGACAGACTGTGTTTGCTTTCAGCGCCTGGGTAGACTGTGGCTATGTGCCAATATCCAATGGCATATCACTTAGGGACGTTGTAACACAGTCCGTTAGTATTTCTGTGTTCATATTAAATAAATGATATAAATGCCGGAGATGCTAGGTGGGAGTATCTACATCCATTTTTTCTCTATCCAATTGGTAGTTACAGTCTTGTCTCATCGCTGCAACTCCCGTACGGACTCAGGAGAGGTGAAGGTCGAGAGCCGCGCGTCCTCCGAAACACGACCCAACCAAGCCGCACTGCTTCTCTGACACAATGCCCACTTAATCCGGGAAGCCAGCCGCACCAATTTGTCAGAGGAAACACTGTACACCTGATGGCCTTGTCAGCGTGCACTGCGCCCGGCCCGCCACAGGAGTCGCTAGTTCGCGATGGGACAAGGACATCCCTGACGGCCAAACCCTCCCCTAACCCGGACGACGCTGGACCAATTGTGCGCCTCCCCATGGGTCTCCCAGTCACGGCCGGCTAAGACAGAGCCTGGAGTCAAACCAGGATCTCTAATGGCACAGCTAGCAACTGTGATGCAGTGCTGTGGACCACCACCTCACTCAGGAGGCCCTCTGTCATGCATCCTAAATGGTAACCTATTCCCTACATAGTGCACTACTTTAGACCAGGGCCCTATGGCACCCTATTCGCCACATAGTACACTACTTTAGACCAGAGCCCTATGGAACTATATTCCCTATATAGTACACTACTTTAGACCAGAGCCCTATGGAACCCTATTCCCTATATAGTACACTACTTTAGACCAGAGCCTTATGGAACCCTATTCCCTATATAGTGCCCTACTTTAGACCAGAGCCCTATGGAACCCTATTCCCTATATAGTGCATTAAGTTTGACTAGCACTAGATGATATGTGGCTGCAATCACATGGTGGATCGATGGTATCTGGGTCTTAGTAGATCGGACCCGATTAAAGCTTTAATTTCCCATTAGCTGCCCATGACTCACACACACACACACACAATCAGGTATGCTCACACACACACACAATCAGGTATGCTCACACAAACATGGATTATTTCTGGTTATTTTACAGTAGCAGGAAGGAGTCAGTCAGACACTACTGAAACATGACTTGTTGAGTAGTAGGCTAGATGTGTCCATGTAGGGCTGAGTACTAGGCTAGGTGTAGGGCTGAGTACTAGGCTAGATGTAGGGCTGAGTACTAGGCTAGATGTAGGGCTGAGTACTAGGCTAGATGTAGGGCTGAGTACTAGGCTAGATGTGTCCATGTAGGGCTGAGTACTAGGCTAGGTGTAGGGCTGAGTACTAGGCTAGATGTAGGGCTGAGTACTAGGCTAGATGTAGGGCTGAGTACTAGGCTAGATGTAGGACTGAGTACTAGGCTAGATGTAGGGCTGAGTACTAGGCTAGATGTAGGGCTGAGTACTAGGCTAGATGTGTCCATGTAGGGCTGAGTACTAGGCTAGATGTAGGGCTGAGTAATAGGCTAGATGTGTCCGTATAGGGCTGAGTACTAGGCTAGAAGTGTCCATGTAGGGCTGAGAACTAGGCTAGATGTGTCCATGTAGGTCTGAGTACTAGGCTAGATGTAGGGCTGAGTAATAGGCTAGATGTGTCCGTATAGGGCTGAGTACTAGGCTAGATGTGTCCATGTAGGGCTGAGTACTAGGCTAGGTGTAGGGCTGAGTACTAGGCTAGATGTAGGGCTGAGTACTAGGCTAGATGTGTCCATGTAGGGCTGAGTACTAGGCTAGATGTAGGGCTGAGTAATAGGCTAGATGTGTCCGTATAGGGCTGAGTACTAGGCTAGATGTGTCCATGTAGGGCTGAGTACTAGGCTAGGTGTAGGGCTGAGTACTAGGCTAGATGTAGGGCTGAGTACTAGGCTAGATGTAGGGCTGAGTACTAGGCTAGATGTAGGGCTGAGTCATAGGCTAGATGTGTCCGTATAGGGCTGAGTACTAGGCTAGATGTGTCCATGTAGGGCTGAGTACTAGGCTAGGTGTAGGGCTGAGTACTAGGCTAGATGTAGGGCTGAGTACTAGGCTAGATGTAGGGCTGAGTACTAGGCTAGATGTAGGGCTGAGTACTAGGCTAGATGTGTCCATGTAGGGCTGAGTACTAGGCTAGATGTAGGGCTGAGTACTAGGCTAGATGTAGGGCTGAGTACTAGGCTAGATGTAGGGCTGAGTACTAGGCTAGATGTGTCCATGTAGGGCTGAGTACTAGGCTAGATGTAGGGCTGAGTACTAGGCTAGATGTGTCCATGTAGGGCTGAGTACTAGGCTAGATGTAGGGCTGAGTACTAGGCTAGATGTGTCCATGTAGGGCTGAGTACTAGGCTAGATGTAGGGCTGAGTACTAGGTTAGATGTAGGGCTGAGTACTAGGCTAGATCTGCCCATGTAGAGCTGAGTACTAGGCTAGATGTGTCCATGTAGGGCTGAGAACTAGGCTAGATGTGTCCATGTAGGGCTGAGTACTAGGCTAGATGTAGGGCTGAGTAATAGGCTAGATGTGTCCGTATAGGGCTGAGTACTAGGCTAGATGTGTCCATGTAGGGCTGAGTACTAGGCTAGGTGTAGGGCTGAGTACTAGGCTAGATGTAGGGCTGAGTACTAGGCTAGATGTGTCCATGTAGGGCTGAGTACTAGGCTAGATGTAGGGCTGAGTAATAGGCTAGATGTGTCCGTATAGGGCTGAGTACTAGGCTAGATGTGTCCATGTAGGGCTGAGTACTAGGCTAGGTGTAGGGCTGAGTACTAGGCTAGATGTAGGGCTGAGTACTAGGCTAGATGTAGGGCTGAGTACTAGGCTAGATGTAGGGCTGAGTACTAGGCTAGATGTGTCCATGTAGGGCTGAGTACTAGGCTAGATGTAGGGCTGAGTGCTAGGCTAGATGTAGGGCTGAGTACTAGGCTAGATGTAGGGCTGAGTACTAGGCTAGATGTGTCCATGTAGGGCTGAGTACTAGGCTAGATGTAGGGCTGAGTACTAGGCTAGATGTGTCCATGTAGGGCTGAGTACTAGGCTAGATGTAGGGCTGAGTACTAGGCTAGATGTGTCCATGTAGGGCTGAGTACTAGGCTAGATGTAGGGCTGAGTACTAGGTTAGATGTAGGGCTGAGTACTAGGCTAGATCTGTCCATCTAGAGCTGAGTACGAGGCTAGATGTAGGGCTGAGTACTAGGCTAGATGTGTCCATGTAGGGCTGAGTGCTAGGCTAGATGTAGGGCTGAGTACTAGGCTAGATGTAGGGCTGAGTACTAGGCTAGATGTAGGGCTGAGTACTGTAGAGCTGAGTACTAGGCTAGATGTAGGGCTGAGTACTAGGCTAGATGTGTCCATGTAGGGCTGAGTACTAGGCTAGATGTAGGGCTGAGTACTAGGCTAGATGTAGGGCTGAGTACTAGGCTAGATGTAGGGCTGAGTACTAGGCTAGATGTGTCCATGTAGGGCTGAGTACTAGGCTAGATGTAGGGCTGAGTACTAGGCTAGATGTAGGGCTGAGTACTAGGCTAGATGTAGGGCTGAGTACTAGGCTAGATGTAGGGCTGAGTACTAGGCTAGATGTGTCCGTATAGGGCTGAGTACTAGGCTAGATGTAAGGCTGAGTACTAGGCTAGATGTGTCCATGTAGGGCTGAGTACTAGGCTAGATGTAGGGCTGAGTACTAGGCTAGATGTAGGGCTGAGTACTAGGCTAGATGTAGGGCTGAGTACTAGGCTAGATGTGTCCATGTAGGGCTGAGTACTAGGCTAGATGTAGGGCTGAGTACTAGGCTAGATGTAGGGCTGAGTACTAGGCTAGATGTAGGGCTGAGTACTAGGCTAGATGTAGGGCTGAGTACTAGGCTAGATGTGTCCGTATAGGGCTGAGTACTAGGCTAGATGTAAGGCTGAGTACTAGGCTAGATGTGTCCATGTAGGGCTGAGTACTAGGCTAGATGTAGGGCTGAGTACTAGGCTAGATGTAAGGCTGAGTACTAGGCTAGATGTAGGGCTGAGTACTAGGCTAGATGTGTCCATGTAGGGCTGAGTACTAGGCTAGATGTGTCCGTATAGGGCTGAGTACTAGGCTAGATGTAAGGCTGAGTACTAGGCTAGATGTGTCCATGTAGGGCTGAGTACTAGGCTAGATGTGTCCGTATAGGGCTGAGTACTAGGCTAGATGTAGGGCTGAGTACTAGGCTAGATGTGTCCATGTAGGGCTGAGTACTAGGCTAGATGTGTCCATGTAGGGCTGACTGACAGTGTAAGAATGACGACTGGGTTTCAATTCATGATGTTCTGCACGCTACAATCAGACCCTTTTTTTATGAACCTAAAATGACACAACTAAATCTAACTGCCTGTAGCTCAGGCCCTGAAACAAGGATATGCATATTATTGATACCATTTGAAAGGAAACCATTTGAAATGTGTGGAAATGTGAAATGAATTTAGGATATTCTAACACATTAGATCTGGTCAAAGATTTAAAAAAATATTTTTAAACATGCGTTTAAAAAATGAAATAATTGTACCATCTTTGAAATGCAAGAGAAAGGCCAAGGTATTATTGCAGCCCAGGTGCAATTTAGATTTTGGCCACTAGATGGGAGCAGTGTATGTGTACATTTTTTGACTATTACAATGAACAATTGCATAGCTGTTCAAAATGTTGTATCGTGACTGCCCAAATGTGCCTACTTGGTTTATTCATACATTTTCAAGTTCATAACTGTGCTCTCTCCTCAAACAATAGCATGATATTATTCCACTGTAATAGCTACTGTAAATACGACAGTGCAGTTAGATTAACAAGAATTTAAACTTTCTGCCAATATCAGATATGTCTATGTCCTGGGAAATGTTCTTGTTACTTACAACCTCATGCTAATCGCATTAGCCTACATTAGCTCAACCTCATGCTAATCTTATTAGCCTACGTTAGCTCAACCTCATGCTAATCTCATTAGGCTATGTTAGCTCAACCTCATGCTAATCTCATTAGGCTATGTTAGCTCAACCTCATGCTAATCTCATTAGGCTACGTTAGCTCAACCGTCCCGTGGGGGGGGGGGGGGGGGGGACACCGATCCCGCAGAGCTTTTAACCGTCTCAGCTGAAGACTAGGAATTAGTTCTTTAGGTCGCATGCAATATTACTCATCACACAAGGTGGTTCACTGAATCCATAGCAAGGAGTTAGCCAGACAGGGCAAAGCAGAGGAAGCGTCAGGCAGACAGAGCAATGTAGAGGAAGAGTCAGGCAGACACAGCAATGTAGAGGAAGAGTCAGGCAGACAGAGCAATGTAGAGGAAGAGTCAGGCAGACAGAGCAATGCAGAGGAAGAGTTAGCCAGACAGGGCAAAGCAGAGGAAGCGTCAGGCAGACAGAGCAATGTAGAGGAAGAGTCAAGCAGACAGAGCAATGTAGAGGAAGAGTCAAGCAGACAGAGCAATGTAGAGGAAGAGTCAGGCAGACAGAGCAATGTAGAGGAAGAGTCAGGCAGACAGAGCCATGTAGAGGAAGAGTCAGGCAGACAGAGCCATGTAGAGGAAGAGTCAGGCAGACAGAGCAATGTAGAGGAAGAGTCAGGTAGACAGAACCATGTAGAGGAAGAGTCAGGCAGACAGAGCAATGTAGAGGAAGAGTCAGGCAGACAGAGAAATGTAGAGGATGAGTCAGGCAGACAGAGCAATGTAGAGGAAGAGTCAGGCAGACAGAGCCATGTAGAGGAAGAGTCAGGCAGACAGAGAAATGTAGAGGAAGAGTCAGGCAGACAGAGCAATGTAGAGGAAGAGTCAGGCAGACAGAGCCATGTAGAGGAAGAGTCAGGCAGACAGAGCCATGTAGAGGAAGAGTCAGGCAGACAGAGCAATGTAGAGGAAGAGTCAGGCAGACAGAGCAATGTAGAGGAAGAGTCAGGCAGACAGAGAAATGTAGAGGAAGAGTCAGGCAGACAGAGCCATGTAGAGGAAGAGTCAGGCAGACAGAGCAATGTAGAGGAAGAGTCAGGCAGACAGAGAAATGTAGAGGAAGAGTCAGGCAGACAGAGCAATGTAGAGGAAGAGTCAGGCAGGGGCACAGAGGGGCTGCACTTACACCAATTTACCTCCGTCTCTATGGTGAGCGGGGGGCAGGGAGGAAGGGCCAGATGGACACCAGGGATGAGGGGCCAGATGGACACCAGGGAGGAGGGACCAGATGGACACCAGGGAGGAGGGACCAGATAGACACCAGGGAGGAGGGACCAGATGGACACCAGGGAGGAGGGACCAGATGGACACCAGGTAGGAGGGGCCAGATGGACACCAGGGATGAGGGGCCAGATGGATACCGGGGAGGAGGGACCAGATGGGCACCGGGGAGGAGGGGCCAGATGGACACCGGGGAGGAGGGGCCAGATGGACACCGGGTAGGAGGGACCAGATGGACACCGGGGAGGAGGGGCCAAATGGACACCAGGGAGGAGGGGCCAGATGGACACCAGGGAGGAGGGGCCAGAATGACACCGGGGACACAGAAAGAGACACAGTAACACATGACATGGGAGAAAAAGAAAAGCAAACTACAGACTGACGGCTGTTGAAAGAGACTACTCTTACCACTTCAATTGGGCCATGCTAAGTGTAACTATAGCTAGCTTGTAGCATGCAGCCTGACAAAGTGCTCTCATTAACTTGTCTCCATGACAACCAGGCCGGCCATCTAACAAAAAAAGAACGCCACTATTTTATTTCCCTTCCATGTAATCAGAGGGCAAGACATTATTTCATCCCCAGATCGGATTGAGTCAGCTGAACCCTACTGCTTCTCAGACCGGGGTCCAAATACTAGACTTTAAAGAATTTGGAAGGGTTTGAAGGGTTTTCTTTAGCCTGCCTGGAGTGCCAGATTGACAGGGTTCCTATTTATTACCTATTGATCTATTAAGCCAGGCAAGCTTTATCAATCACAGATGAAGTGAAATGATGTAAAATACCATTTGAACCCACGTCTGCTAATACTTGCCACCATCAATCCCGTGGAGAAATAAAAATGTATAAATCTATGAATACTGAACCGTACTCTCTGACCAATCAGTTGCTCAGACCTACTGATGTATTGGCGTTTCACTTCAACATGGGGGGGGGGGGGGGGGGGGGGGGAATTTGAACTGATGAGCTTTGTATGTGAATGAATGCAGTAGGGCCTGAGTTTAACACAATGAGGACAGCTGGGAAGCAGATCCTGAGTTTAAGCCAATGAGGATTAACTGGGAAGCAGATCCTGAGTTTAAACCAATGAGGATTAACTGGGAAGCAGATCCTGAGTTTAAACCAATGAGGATTAGCTGGGAAACAGATCCTGAGTTTAAGCCAATGAGGATTAGCTGGGAAACAGATCCTGAGTTTAAACCAATGAGGATTAGCTGGGAAGCAGATCCTGAGTTTAAATTATAAAGATAGACTGGAGCTGAACTATTCACACTAAAACTAACCAATAACGAGATGCGATAATGGAATGAGGATTTAGAAGCTGAGTGGAATATAGATTTTTTTTTTTGGGGGGGGGAGTAAAGTGCAGACAACATCAATCACGAGAGGAATGTGGACCACAACAGTGCACAAACAGATAGATAGACCCAGGGTTCAGAGTTCGTACTGGTCAGGTCACATGGTCAGAATAAAACTTCCTGGGTCCTATTTACCTAGAGAGAGCAGAGACAGGTGTACCACCCTGTACATTACACCTGCCTCATACACACTCCTCAGCCCTGACGTCCACAGAAATACTGATTCTACGCTCGTGTGTTGTAGATGTTTGAAGCACAGTCCTTAAGATTGTCCAAATAAAGTTGTATTTGATTTCAATTGAATTTTTTAAAAAAACTCACCTGGCATGATGACATCGGGGAAACCCAGCTTGCGTGTCAAGGCCACGCCTCTATTGAAGATCATTGGGTTCTCTCTCCTGATCTGTTCCATCTCTCCTCGCAGTAGCTGGAGAGAGATGATCAGACCTGAGGAGAAGAAGACAGAGAGGTGATCAGACCTAACGAGAAGACAGAGAGATGATCAGACCTGAGGAGAAGACGGAGAGATGATCAGACCTGAGAAGAAGACAGAGAGATGATCAGACCTGAGTAGAGGAAGACAGAGAAATGATCAGACCTGAGAAGAAGACAGAGAGATGATCAGACCTGAGGAGAAGAAGACAGAGAGATGATCAGACCTGAGGAGAAGAAGACAGAGAGATGATCAGACCTGAGTAGAAGAAGACAGAGAGATGATCAGATCTGAGGAGAAGAAGACAGAGAGATGATCAGACCTGAGAAGGAGACAGAGAGATGATCAGACCTGAGAAGAAGACAGAGAGATGATCAGATCTGAGGAGAAGAAGACAGAGAGATGATCAGACCTGAGGAGAAGAAGACAGAGAGATGATCAGACCTGAGGAGAAGAAGACAGAGAGATGATCAGACCTGAGTAGAAGAAGACAGAGAAATGATCAGATCTGAGAAGTTGACAGAGAGATGATCAGACCCAGTGGGCACAGACGTCAATTCAACATCTATTGAATTGAACTTCGTTGGTTAAACGTTATTTCATTGAAATGACGTGGAAACAACATTGATTCAACCAGTGTGTGCCCAGTGGGGACCTATCACGACGACGACGAAGACGAAGACGAAGTATCTCCTCAGACCTTTTTCTGTTAAGATCTGATCAGACCGGGATGGTGAAGGGGACAACAGACAAGACAGTTTCACTTATTAATTTCACATTAGAAAACGTTGTCAGGATTTTACCAGACATTTAGAGTTGGTGCCAGCATGGATGAATAATGTGACTGAGCCCTGCAGCGCCTTCCCCACTACTGCAGACACTACAGCATTCTGACATTACTAAAACACTACCACTAGTGAGTGTGTGTGAATATGTGGGACAGGGGGTATGGCGTGTGTTAGCGTGTGTGTTAGCGTGTCAGTGCATATGAGTGTGTGTGTTAGCGTGTGTGTTAGCATGTCAGTGCATATGAGTGTGTGTGTTAGCGTGTGTGTTAGCGTGTCAGTGCATATGAGTGTGTGTGTTAGCGTGTGTGTTAGCGTGTGTGTTAGCATGTCAGTGCATATGAGTGTTTGTGTTAGCGTGTGTGTTAGCGTGTCAGTGCATATGAGTGTGTGTGTTAGCGTGTCAGTGCATATGAGTGTGTGTTAGCGTGTGTGTTAGCATGTCAGTGCATATGAGTGTGTGTGTTAGCGTGTGTGTTAGCATGTCAGTGCATATGAGTGTGTGTGTTAGCGTGTGTGTTAGCGTGTCAGTGCATATGAGTGTGTGTGTTAGCGTGTGTGTTAGCGTGTCAGTGCATATGAGTGTTTGTGTTAGCGTGTGTGTTAGCGTGTCAGTGCATATGAGTGTGTGTGTTAGTGTGTGTGTTAGCGTGTCAGTGCATATGAGTGTGTGTTAGCGTGTGTGTTAGCATGTCAGTGCATATGAGTGTGTGTTAGCGTGTGTGTTAGCATGTCAGTGCATATGAGTGTGTGTGTTAGCGTGTGTGTTAGCGTGTCAGTGCATATGAGTGTGTGTGTTAGCGTGTGTGTTAGCGTGTCAGTGCATATGAGTGTGTGTGTTAGCGTGTCAGTGCATATGAGTGTGTGTGTTAGCGTGTGTGTTAGTGTGTGTGTTAGCGTGTGTGTTAGCGTGTCAGTGCATATGAGTGTGTGTGTTAGCGTGTGTGTTAGTGTGTGTGTTAGCGTGTGTGTTAGCGTGTCAGTGCATATGAGTGTGTGTGTTAGCGTGTGTGTTAGTGTGTGTGTTAGCGTGTGTGTTAGCGTGTCAGTGCATATGAGTGTGTGTGTTAGCGTGTCAGTGCATATGAGTGTGTGTGTTAGCGTGTGTGTTAGTGTGTGTGTTAGCGTGTGTGTTAGCGTGTCAGTGCATATGAGTGTGTGTGTTAGCGTGTCAGTGCATATGAGTGTGTGTGTTAGCGTGTGTGTTAGTGTGTGTGTTAGCGTGTGTGTTAGCGTGTCAGTGCATATGAGTGTGTGTGTGTAAGACTACACGCGCCTCTTCCCTTTAACACCACATATCCTACTACTAGTGGACTTTTAATAAAGAAAATACATTCTCATTCTGCCTGCCATTCTCAGGCTTTTTGCAACCATTTAAAGCACGAGAGCCTGAGGTAATGTCTCTGCAGTAGTTAAAAGTTTCATACATATTGCATGTGTCCCTGAGGATGCTTAACAGCTAACTAACTCTGAGCAGCTGCAGAAACTCCCACGGATGTACGGAGCTGAGGAGAAAGGGAGCTGTCTGCTTCAATCTAAAATGGAGAAAGAAAAATAACGATTCTCGCAAATCAGATCTGCACTGGGTCAAAAAATAATGAGCCACTATATCAGCAGCTATAAGATGAACCGTTAGATATAAACCAGTCAGACCTTGTCCAAGTACACTGTGACGTGGAAATGTGTTGTGGGTAGATGGAGACTACGGTTATGAGGTAAACTGTGTGTTGTGGGTAGATGGAGACTACGGTTATGAGGTAAAACTGTGTGTTATGGGTAGATGGAGACTACGGTTATGAGGTAAACTGTGTGTTGTGGGTAAATGGAGACTACGTTTATGAGGTAAACTGTGTGTTGTGGGTAAATGGAGACTACGGTTATGAGGTAAAACTGTGTGTTATGGGTAGATGGAGACTACGGTTATGAGGTAAACTGTGTGTTGTGGGTAGATGGAGACTACGGTTATGAGGTAAAACTGTGTGTTGTGGGTAGATGGAGACTACGGTTATGAGGTAAAACTGTGTGTTGTGGGTAGATGGAGACTACAGTTATGTGGTAAACTGTGGGTTATGGGTAGATGGAGACTACGGTTATGAGGTAAAGAATGTTTATCATGTAATTAAGGGGGTGTAAGGCTCTGTCCTCCCATTGTTGATTCCTCTCGCGTCCGTCTCAAAGCTCATTGGAGGAGGAGGTCCAAGGTGAGGGACATTGGATCCTCTCCTCCAATGAGCTTTGAGAGGGATGGGTGGACGGGTATTGAGCCTCTTCACGTCCTCTTGATGTACACAATATCAATTAAGAGAATGACATTCATATTGGTAGGCTACCAATTACAGAGATTACCAGAGTGAAGGGAAGTGGTGAAACTGTGTGTCATTCCTGTGAGGGGCTGGGCAGAGGGCGCGAGACACACACATGCCAGTGTTTCACTTAGAATTATTTTTTAGCAATGGTAGCAAAATTAGCGGGGGGGTGATCTCTGACCAAACATTTTAAAGGCCCTCCTCTTGGCCACAGCGATAAAATGTTGCTGTTCTAATGCAAATTTGACGTGGCTTATGCCTTGTTCTTATGCTATCTGAGTGTTCAAACATTAGAACAAAATCAATGAGGGCCCAAAGCCATGACATTTAGACAATTTTAGATTCTCCTTGGCTGTATAGTTTAAACTGAAAACATTTTAAGATCTCAAAATACAATTTTAAAAAACACAGAGACTCCTCGGAGGGGCCTCGGTCCTCGGTGCTTCAAATCAAATCAAATCAAATTTATTTATATAGCCCTTCGTACATCAGCTGATATCTCAAAGTGCTGTACAGAAACCCAGCCTAAAACCCCAAACAGCAAGCAATGCAGGTGTAGAAGCACGGTGGCTAGGAAAAACTCCCTAGAAAGGCCAATACCTAGGAAGAAACCTAGAGAGGAACCAGGCTATGTGGGGTGGCCAGTCCTCTTCTGGCTGTGCCGGGTGGAGATTATAACAGAACATGGTCAAGATGTTCAATGTTCATAAATGACCAGCATGGTCGAATAATAATAAGGCAGAACAGTTGAAACTAGAGCAGCAGCACAGTCAGGTGGAAGTTGAAACTGGAGCAGCAGCATGGCCAGGTAGACTGGGGACAGCAAGGAGTCATCATGTCAGGTAGTCCTGGGGCATGGTCCTAGGGCTCAGGTCAGT
>NC_034174.2:6408379-6420879 GCF_002021735.2 Oncorhynchus kisutch
GAAAAATGCCAAGGGGGGTGAATACTTTCACAAGCCACTGTAAATATTCCTACTGACAGTATATCAACATGTATCTATAAAACCCTATTGACAGTACCAGTCAAAAGTTTGGATACACCTACTAATTTCTGGGTTTTTCTTTATTTTTACAATTACAATATGTGTTATTTCATAGTTTTGATGTCTTCACTATTATTCTACAATCTATAAAATTGTTTTAAAAAAATAAAGAAAAATTGTTAAATGAGTCTGTCCAAACCTTTGAATGTTACTGTACATCAACATCTGTCACAAAGTGCTTTTTACCCTTAATGCTTAACAATTTCACATGTGGAAAAAGTAAGGACAATGAAACATTAACAACAGGAGGTTCCTAAAGTTGTTTTTCTTCTATTCTGACTTAATCAGCATTCAGGTTCTCCTTCATTTCCATAGTAAACACATTAGACTGTGTGACGGGAGAACCATAAGGGCTTAATGAGCGAAACAGAGCAAGACTTAGCCATTTCTGTTGTGATGGCATTTTTCCAAAGACAATAGCCTTAGAAATGCACTCATCCACAAAACAAATGTAACCCGATTGCTATAACATTGGCATAATCATCACACAATTTTAATGTGCTGATTTCTCTATGGCTATTAGTGGTCTATTGATGTTGGGAGAAACTGTGTTTGTTTCCTTTTCCATTATGTCTGAGTCTAACGGTGGACGGCGATCAGGACGTGAATCAGTTAAAATACAATTATATAATTTCATACAGTACAGCAGTGTGTGTGTGTGTGTGTGTGTCACTCACGTGTAGACTTTGAGAACAAAGTCCTTCTCCTCCTTTAGTTCTGAGATGGTCTGTAGGACATCACTCATGGCCAGAACCGCACAGCCGTACGGCCTTCTGTACTGGACGTGAGGAGGACCCTTCTTAGTGTCATTCAGCAGCATCCGACCTGCGTACACACACACACGCGCACACACACACACACACACACACACACACACACACACACACACACACACACACACACACACACACAAACACAATAAGACCAAAGTAATATTTTAGTACATACAGAATATTGTACATACCAAGTCATGATATTTAAGCAATAAGGTCCGAGGAGGTGTGGTATACGGCCAATAAGCACGACGCATCGCGGAGTGCCTGGATACAGCAATTAGCCGTGGTATATTGACCATATATCACAAACTCCGAGGTGCATTATTGGAGCAGTAAAAATATATGTTTTGTCATACCTGTTATACGGTCTGATATATGGCTGTCAGCCAATCAGCATTCAGGGCTCGAACCACCCAGTTTATAATTACATTTGAATCATTTAGCAGACGCTCTTATCTGGAGAGAATTACAGCAGTGAGTCATTTAGCAGACTCTCTGATCCAGAGCCACTTACAGCAGTGAGTCATACTGGTCCCTCGTGGGAATCGAATCCACATCCTTGGTGTTACAAGCACCATGCTCTACCCAACTGAGCCACAAGGGGCAGAACAGTACTGTAACATAAATGCATGACTCAGCTATCTAATCACACCCCAGCTTAGTCTGCCTGCCTGCCTGTCTGTCTGTCGTCACATCAGTTCATTTGTGTGCCTGTCGCATCCTAAACGTCACCTCAGGTGCTTGGTTCTGTACTTCTGGATCTGAACAGGCAGCTAGCGTAGGGAAATAACACCGAGCAGAAAGCTAGAGGAAGAGTTGTATACTGTATGATTACTGGAGCAGTTTTACATATAGAACCCTCTGTGGAAAGGGTTCTACACGGAACTCAAAATGATTCTACTTGGAACCAAAAGGGTTCTACCTGGAACCAACAATGGTTCTTTAAAGGTGTCTCCTATGGGGACAGCTGAGTGTACAGTCAAAAACTGGAGTCCGGATCCAGAGGAAGAGAATCACTGAGATAGATATAGGGCCTGGCGTGCTCAACCGGCGTGCTCAACCAGCGTGCTCAACAGGTGTGCTCAACCGGCGTGCTCAACCAGCGTGCTCAACAGGTGTGCTCAACCGGCGTGCTCAACCGGCGTGCTCAACCAGCGTGCTCAACAGGTGTGCTCAACAGGTGTGCTCAACAGGTGTGCTCAACAGGTGTGCTCAACAGGTGTGCTCAACAGGTGTGCTCAACAGGTGTGCTCAACAGGTGTGCTCAACCAGCGTGCTCAACCAGCGTGCTCAACCAGCGTGCTCAACAGGTGTGCTCAACAGGTGTGCTCAACAGGTGTGCTCAACAGGTGTGCTCAACAGGTGTGCTCAACAGGTGTGCTCAACCGGCGTGCTCAACCGGCGTGCTCAACCGGCGTGCTCAACCGGCGTGCTCAACAGGCGTGCTCAACAGGTGTGCTCAACAGGTGTGCTCAACAGGTGTGCTCAACAGGTGTGCTCAACAGGTGTGCTCAACAGGTGTGCTCAACAGGTGTGCTCAACAGGTGTGCTCAACAGGTGTGCTCAACAGGTGTGCTCATGCTTGGTATCAAAGCTGTAATTTGGGCTCAAAGGTGGACTGTTCTGCACATTCAGAGCCAGCCAAGGAAAGATAACACAAAAGTTACACGAGGCCACTTAAGGATGTTGCTGGCCTTTGCAGATGGAGAGGGGCAACCCTCCCAAGTCTATATCCTGAAATTAAAACAGACGCAGCATACTGTTTTACCCTCAATGAGACCAAATCAAATTCTAGACATCATGTCTTACCAGTTCTGATGACTTGGGAAACAATATACAGGTCCCGCTTCATGTCCTTATTGCTTAGATCCTGCAGAGTAGACGGTTAAATACATTAGTTAGTTGTGTAAGGGGTGATAAAGGCCAGAGTAAACAGTTAAATACATTACTTAGTTGGGTAAGGGGTGATAAAGGCCAGAGTAAACAGTTAGATACATTACTTAGTTGTGTAAGGGGTGATAAAGGCCAGAGTAAACAGTTAAATACATTACTTAGTTGTGGAAGGGGTGATAAAGGCCAGAGTAGACAGTTAGATACATTACTTAGTTGTGTAAGGGGTGATAACGGCCAGAGTAAACAGTTAAATACATGACTTAGTTGTGTAAGGGGTGATAAAGCCAATAACCATTATGGAAACTATTGTTTGATGATCACATAAATGTTGATTGTGATGCTATTGAGGTGGAGGGGGATGGGTGTCTGGTGAGCTCACCGTGAAGAGAGCACACAGTCGGTCAACCTTTTCTGGATTTTTGGGACCTCCATTCTTGTTCAATCTGACCATAAACTTCTCACTGAAATAAGAAAGAAAATCTACCGTTTGCTGCAGTTTCCTGCGATGGGATGTCAAGTCACACTATTTAGAATCCCCCACACTTTGGATTCAAACTGTCATTGGCCAGATAAAAACAAACAAACATGCAGTGTAATACAATACAAAATACATGTTCTAAACCAAACCGTCGCAAAGATATAGAGACCATCTAAGGATAGCAGCATATTACATGACCTGTTAAAGGGGAAATCTGCAACAATAACAAAGGGTCCACCCACCCAATGATTTGGTAAACGTCTAAGGGATAGGTCTGGAGAAATGTAACCACTCTCTAACTCGTAGACAGAGCATTGGATACAAGGATATCAAAATGATAGTCTTAACTAGGGATGTGAAAAAGGTAAACATTTTCTTAACATTTTAAACTGCCTTAAAAAAAAACGTTTTAATGGTAAGAACAAAACAGAAGATGATGTGAGAGCTCTCAAACAAAATATGTGGCGTTAACAACAGATTGTTGGACGTCTATGAACACGCTGTCATACGTCACTGCTACCAGCCATGCAATTGGTGAGAAGTGGGACATGAAGTCCCCTGTCCTGACAACTGGGAACATGGAGGAGAAGCCCAGAGCAGAGAACCTCAAACAGCATTAACTACCATGGTTGCTGAGTGGGTGGGGGACAGCAGTAAGGTGAGTGCGGTCTGGTAGCCAGGACTGAGGTAGATTGAACTGCACTGCCCCCTAGTGGTCATTAACAGGACCATTATCTGAATTGTGAATTCACATCATTATATGTATTTTTTTCTTAAACATTTAAACCTTAAGAAAATGTTTACATTTGACACATCCCTAGCACACACACTCACACACACACGCCCACACACACACACACACAGAAACACACACACGCACACACACACACGCACACACACTCACACACACACGCCCACACACACACACACACAGAAACACACACACGCACACACGCACACAGACAGAAACACACACGCCAACACTGTATGCAACCGTTTGACTCAGAGGGGGGCATGATGCTGTCAGAGGGGGGCATGATGCTGTCAGAGGGGGGCATGTCTTTCTGTTTTTTATTTTTATATTTTGTCGGATGCCTGCATGCGTGCGGCTCCACAGTGACTCACAGAAAGCAAAGACATCTAAAAGAAGACGAATGAGAAGAATGAGAAGAATGAGAAGACCATGAGGTACTATCTTTATCTATACACAGCAGATTATTTTGGGTCCAGAAAGGACAAACTATCATCAGAATATAAATAAGGACAAACTATCATCAGAATATAAATATGTTGGGTTCAGTAAGGACAAACTATAATTTAGTTTGGCTGGGACTCTATAGATTGCGTCTGGGACTCTATATCCTGTTACCTAGAGCTCATCTTCCCTGGGATGAGAGATTATCCATGTGACTGTTAGGATATCTATACCACAGCTTGACAAAGCACCAGCCAGCTACCTTAGAGGACTTGAAACTATTTCCATGTATTATCCTGGCTAAACACCTGCTAGCTAGTAGCTACCTCAGAGTGCCCAATTCAAACTATACGTCTGTTAGTAACATATTGCACCTCAGGAGAAGTTGCTAGATGTTTTTGTTTTCTGTTAGGATCTCTGGCTAAGCACCTGCTAGCTACCTCCGAGTGCTAGTTCAAACCATAAGTGTGTTATTAGCATTTGTGGCTGGTACTTGCACCTTGGAGTACCAATCATTCGACACAAACAAAAGAAGCTGCCGTACTTTAGAACAATGGCCCATCAAACATTTGTATTGAACAAAGGAAGTAGAAATGATCATGTGACTGGGTAGAAAGGGGTTTTAACGATTACCTGCTATCTAGGAGGAGACGTTACTCTACGGTCTATTCCCCCAGGACGCTGATTGCCTGGCTCTTTTTCCACCTTCCCTCGGGTTGGGTACAGTTACCTTAGTCTCCATTCCAATATTCACACTATCATTCCACTTAAAATATACTCGTTTGAAACTGAGTACTCTACTGATATTTGAAACTGAGTACTCTACTGATATTTGAAACTGAGTACTCTACTGATATTTGAAACTGAGTACTCTACTGATATTTGAAACTGAGTACTCTACTGATATTTGAAACTGAGTACTCTACTGATATTTCCAGCAAATATATACAATTTCATATTTTGTTCCCCTCTGTGAGAGGAACTGATTCACTGCTGATAGTTTGTCCTTACTGGACCCAATATATTTATATTCTGATGATAGTTTGTCCTTATTTATATTCTGATGATAGTTTGTCCTTTCTGGACACAATATATTTATATTCTGATGATAGTTTGTCCTTTCTGGACACAATATATTTATATTCTGATGATAGTTTGTCCTTTCCGGACCCAATATATTTATATCCTGATGATAGTTTGTCCTTATTTATATTCTGATGATAGTTTGTCCTTTCTGGACCCAATATATTTATATTCTGATGATAGTTTGTCCTTTCTGGACCCAATATATTTATATCCTGATGATAGTTTGTCCTTATTTATATTCTGATGATAGTTTGTCCTTACTGGACCCAACATATTTATATTCTGATGATAGTTTGTCCTTTCTGGACACAATATATTTATATCCTGATGATAGTTTGTCCTTATTTATATTCTGATGATAGTTTGTCCCTACTGGACCCAACATATTTATATTCTGATGATAGTCTGTCCTTACTGGACCCAAAAGTCGTGTTAATATTTTTTATAATTATTTCTTATGGTTGTTACATTGTCCAGAAGGAATGCATTTGGTTGGATGATTAACACCATGTGTATCCTGTACATACAACTAATACAACTTGAAACCAATGGACAGGTTGTGAGTGGGTAGGACTGCCTGAGATGGCGGTGAAATGATAGATATTTGACAAGGAAATATATAATTCAGACCACATTTATTTAAATATGCCTCCTTGGTAACGAAGTCTCCGTGGTAACTACTGGAGCTCCTTTGGTCTCCAGGCGTACCTCCTCTAGTGTCCCCAGATTCTACTGTGTTACCATAAAACAGGTCCCCCTACAACAGAAACATCTACTGGGTTCTGTGACGACAACATGCAGCATGTCAATATCTTCAGTGGGATGATTTAGATCTTCTCAGTGACAGAATCCATTTAAAAAATATATCCCTCAGAACAAAGGCTGCCACACACACACACACACACACACACACACACACACACACACACACACACACACACACACACACACACACACACACACACACACACACACACACACACACACACACACACACACACACACACACACACACACACACACACACACACACACACACACACACACATGTACAGTATTTGCCTCTTGTAGCCTGAGCTTGATGTCAGACCCACCAGCAAGGAGATGATAATACCAGACAACAGGTTATCAAGGTCAAACCAGCTGAACAGCTTTCTTCTGCCTGACCGCTGTGTGTGTGTGTGTGTGTGTGGCAGTCGCAGTTCCTGCTGCTCGTTTAAATGTGGGGAGAAAGAAGGACAGAGGAAGGAGGGAGATAATGAAACCCTCTCCGTCTCCTCTCTGCCTGTCTCCTCTCTGTCTCCTCTCTGTCTCTTTCTGTCTCCTCTCTGCCTGTCTCCTCTCTGTCTCTTTCTGTCTCCTCTCTGTTTTCTCTAAGTCTCCTCTCTGCCTGTCTCCTCTCCGTCTCCTCTCTGCCTATCTCCTCTCTGTCTCTTTCTGTCTCCTCTCTGTCTCTTTCTGTCTCCTCTCCTTTTTCTCTAAGTCTCCTCTCTGTCTCCTCATGTCTCCTCTCTGTCTCCTCTCTGCCTCCTCTCTGTCTCCTCATGTCTCCTCATGTCTCCTCTCTGTCTCCTCTCTGTCTCCTCATGTCTCCTCTCTGTCTTCTCATGTCTCCTCTCTGCCTCCTCTCTGTCTCCTCATGTCTCCTCTCTGTCTTCTCATGTCTCCTCTCTGCCTCCTCTCTGTCTCCTCATGTCTCCTCTCTGTCTCCTCTCTGTCTCCTCTCTGTCTCCCCCCAGAGAATGAAGTGCTCAGTGGAGCTGCACTATCCAGCTGTGTGACACATGCCATGTTACACACACACACACACACACACACACACACACACACACACACACACACACACACACACACACACACACACACACACACACACACACACACACACACACACACAGGCCCTCCACACACACTCAAACCACACACACAACCTACGCTACATCAGTGTCATTATACACATTAGCTATTCATTGTGTTTTATGATAATTAAAACAACCATACATTATTTATAAATCTCATGAACAAAGCTATTGATAATTCATTAGTGCATTACCGTACGGATGGTTCAACATCATGGACTAACTGTCAGGTAAATGTATACTGAATTACATTCTTAGCGAACGCTAAGTACATGTCGGTAAATGTAAAACCTAAAAAAAAATAAACGTCGGATCACAGTGTTCCTTAACCTGACCGTATCACCACTCCATCTATCTGCCGGCCCTCCTTTAGGTCATTCGGTATTGGCTAGTGGGGCTCCCCGAGTGGCGCAGCGGTCCAAGGCACTGCATCTCAGTGGTTCAAATCCAGGCTGTATCACAACCGGCCGTGATTGCAGAGTCCCATAGGGCGGTGTGGGCAGTCATTGTAAATATGACTTTGTTCTTAACTGACTTTGTTAAATAAAGCATCAATAAATAAATTATTAATAAATAAATGATTAATAAATAAATGATTAATAAATAAATGATTAATAAATAAATGATTAATAAATAAATGATTAATAAATAAAGGATTAATAAATAAAGGATTAATAAATAAATGATTAATAAATAAATGATTAATAAATAAAGGATTAATAAATAAAGGATTAATAAATAAATGATTAATAAATAAATGATTAATAAATAAAGGATTAATAAATAAATGATTAATAAATAAATGATTAATAAATAAATGATTAATAAATAAATGATTAATAAATAAATGATTAATAAATAAAGGTTCAATAAATAAATGATTAATAAATAAATGATTAATAAATAAATGATTAATAAATAAATGATTAATAAATAAAGGATTAATAAATAAAGGATTAATAAATAAATGATTAATAAATAAAGGTTCAATAAATAAAGGATTAATAAATAAAGGATTAATAAATAAATGATTAATAAATAAATGATTAATAAATAAAGGATTAATAAATAAAGGATTAATAAATAAATGATTAATAAATAAATGATTAATAAATAAATGATTAATAAATAAATGATTAATAAATAAATGATTAATAAATAAATGATTAATAAATAAAAGTAAAAAATAAGCTGTCCGGTGATCTGTGTTCAGACCCCAACCATTAGCATCTTAGCACACTACTGTAGAAACTAGAGAAATCTCCCCACCTGATATGCTTGCTGTGTTAGCCCGCAGAGCTAAAGCCTAACGGTAGTTTATAAAACCAACTACGTCACACACCTAGAAAGTCTAGAATCCCTGATCTGTTTCCCCTCCCTGAGGTCGTAGAGAGAGAAGAAGATGCCTGTATCGTCTCTCCCATGTCAAACAGACCCAGACCATTAGCTTTATAGTAGCCTGTCTTTACCTGATCTGTTTCCCCTCCCTGAGGTCGTAGAGAGAGAAGAAGATGTCTGTATCTTCTCCCATGGTGTTGTAGGTGAAGCTCTTCAGGTTGATGAACAGGTGGTGAGGGACGGGGATACAGCAGGGCTCTACACCGTGACCCCGACGCACACTGTCAGCCTGTTGGGGATGAGACACGACACACAGCCCTGGAGGTCAGGTCTACTGTCGGCCATGCTGGGTCATTATGGGTCATCATGAGTAGGGTTAACTGAGAATATAATATCACGAGACGTGATAATAATACACTTGAACAATAAAACATCGGTTTATTAAACAAAAGTTCCACATTGTGAACGTAATCGTCATGCAGTACTGACAGTGTGTGATACATAGCAACTGCTGAGAGTATGCTGTACCTGGGTTGTGCTTTGCTGGACACTGTGTCTGCTGGACAGGTGCTGCAGCAACGAGAGAGAGAGAGAGAGAGAGAGAGAGAGAGAGAGCGAGAGAGAGAGAGAGAGACATCCTCAGTTAGTCATGTGTCTAGTTTCTTACAGCGGAGACCTGCCATCTACCTCTACCCTCTCTGTCAGACCTGCCACTCTGCCATCTACCTCTACCCTCTCTGTCAGACCTGCCACTCTGCCATCTACCTCTACCCTCTCTGTCAGACCTGCCACTCTGCCATCTACCTCTACCCTCTCTGTCAGACCTGCCACTCTGCTATCTACCTCTACCCTCTCTGTCAGACCTACCACTCTGCTATCTACCCTCTCTGTCAGACCTGCCATTCTGCCATCTACCCTCTCTGTCAGACCTGCCACTCTGCCATCTACTCTCTCTGTCAGACCTGCCACTCTGCCATCTACCGCTACCCTCTCTGTCAGACCTACCACTCTGCCATCTACCTCTACCCTCTCTGTCAGACCTGCCACTCTGCCATCTACCTCTACCCTCTCTGTCAGACCTACCACTCTGCCATCTACCCTTGCTGTCAGACCTGCCATTCTGCCATCTACCCTCTCTGTCAGACCTGCCACTCTGCCATCTACCTCTACCCTCTCTGTCAGACCGACCACTCTGCCATCTACCCTCTCTGTCAGACCTGCCACTCTGCCATCTACCTCTACCCTCTCTGTCAGACCTGCCACTCTGACATCTACCCTCTCTGTCAGACCCCATTCATATTCCTCATTCCCCATTCCTATTCACCATTTCCCATTCATATTCCCCATTCCCTTATTCCCCATTCATTCATCCCCCCCTCCTCTCCCCTCTAACAGTTCCCCAGGTGGTTTGTGTTCTGAGTCAACTTACCTGGTAAAATAAGATAAATAAACATTCAGTCTGTCCAGTGGCACCTAGCATTCTGTATAACATTCACATTTTGGTTATTTAGCTACGCTCTTATCCAGAGCGACTTAGTCCATGAATTCAACTAAGTTAGTAGGGAAAAAACAACCACATATACCCGTTCAGTGGTACCTAGCATTTTGTATAAGTCTCTACAGTGGTGAGTGGTACCTAGCATTTTGTATAAGTCTCTACAGTGGTGAGTGGTACCTACCATTTTGTATAAGTCTGAGACGCTGATCTGTTCTGCATCAACCATCTCAAACTCCTTCCTGGGTACGAGATCCAGGCCTAGTTGTCTGTTGAGTAGAGAGAGAGTGAGGGTGAGAGACACACAGAGACAGAGAGAGCGGGAGAGAGAGAGTAGGAGAGAGTGAGAGAACATGTTATGCTACTTTGTGACAATGTTCATAACTGTCCAGTTTATTTACATTCAGAACATTGGTGCAGCAGTGAACAACACAATGTCACATCTGCTATATTTGCATTTTAATTTTAACCTTTATTTAACCTTTATTTTACCTTTATTTAACCTTTATTTTACCTTTATTTAACTAGGCAAGTCAGTTAAGGACAAATTCTTATTTTCAATGACGGCCTAGGAACAGTGGGTTAACTGCCTGTTCAGGGGGCAGAACGACAGATTTTTACCTTGTCAGTTCGGGGGGTTTGAACTTACTAGTCCAACGTTAGTACCACTAGGCTACCCTGCCGCACCCATCTCTTTAAGGGTTGATCCGAATGTACTAACAGCAGCAGTGAAGCAACCAAGCTAACTTGCTAGCTACTTCCAGGCATCAGAGAGAGAGAGACAGAGACAGAGACAGAGACAGAGAGAGAGAGAGAGAGAGAGAGAGAGAGAGAGAGAGAGAGAGAGAGAGAGAGAGAGAGAGAGTATATGATAACAGTATGACCAGCTTCATGAGGTAGTCACCTGGAATGCATTTCAATTATTAACAGGTGTGCCTTTGTCACACCCTGACCATAGTTTGCTTTGTATGTTTCTATGTTTTGGTTGGTCAGGGTGTGATCTGAGTGGGCATTCTATGTTGGATGTCTTGTTTGTCAATTTCTATGTCTGGCCTGATATGGTTCTCAATCAGAGGCAGGTGTTAGTCATTGTCTCTGATTGGGAACCATATTTAGGTAGCCTGGGTTTCACTGTGTGTTTTGTGGGTGATTGTTCCTGTCTCTGTGTTTTGCACCAGATAGGACTGTTTTAGGTTTTCACACGTTTGTTGTTTTGTTAGTTTATTCGTGTACAGTTTCTTTATTAAAGAACCATGAATAACCACCACGCTGCATTTTGGTCCGCCTCTACTTCACCTCAAGAAAACCGTTACAGTCTTGATAAAAGTTTGAGCCAATCAGTTGTGTTGTGATAAGGTAGAGGTGGTATACAGAAGATAGCCCTATTTGGTAAAAAAAAAACAGTCCATAGTATGGCAAGAACAGCTCAAATAAGCAAAGAGAAACGACAGTCCATTATTTTAAGACATGAAGGTCAGTCAATCGCTATGAGGAAACTTTCTCTCATGAGGACCGCCACAGGAAAGGAAGACCCAGAGTTACCTCTACTGCAGAGGATCAGTTCATTAGGGTTACCAGCCTCAGATTGCAGCCCCAATAAATTCTTCACAGAGATCAAGTAAAAGACACATCTCAACATCAACTGTTCAGAGGAGACTGTGTGAATCAGGCCTTCATGGTTGAATTGCTGCAAAGAAACCACTACTAAAGGACACCAATAATAAGAAGAGACTTGCTTGGGCCAAGAAACACGATCAATGTACATTAGAGCGGTGAAAATCTGTCCTTTGGTCTGATGAGTCCACATGTGTGTCTTTGTGAGACACATAGTAGGTGAACGGATGATCTCCGCATATGTGGTTCCCACCATGAAGCATGGAGGAGGAGGTGTGATGGTGCTTTGCTGGTAACACTGTCAGTGATTTATTTAGAATTCAAGGCACACTTAACCAGCATTGTTTCCACAGCGTTCTGCAGCGATACACCATCTCATCTGGTTTGGGCTTAGTGGGACTATCATTTGTTTTTGCAACAGGACATTGACCCAACACACCTCCAGGCTGTGTAAGGGCTATATTACTAAGAAGGAGAGTGATGGAGTGCTGCATCAGATGACCTGGCCCCAACAATCACCCAACCTCAACCCATTTGAGATTGTTTGGGATGAATTGGACCGCAGAGTGAAGGAAAAGCAGCCAACAAGTGCTCAGCATATGTGGGAACTCCTTCGAGACTGTTGGAGAAGCATTCCAGGTGAAGT
>NC_034174.2:6425879-6490879 GCF_002021735.2 Oncorhynchus kisutch
CCTACATATCAACACACACACACTATCTAGGTCCAATAGCCTACATATCAACACACACACACTATCTAGGTCCAATAGCCTACATATCAACACACACACACTATCTAGGTCCAATAGCCTACATATCAACACATACACACTGTCTAGGTCCAATAGCCTACATATCAACACATACACACTATCTAGGTCCAGTAGCCTACATATCAACACATACACACTATCTAGGTCCAATAGCCTACATATCAACACATACACACACTATCTAGGTCCAATAGCCTACATATCAACACATACACACACTATCTAGGTCCAATAGCCTACATATCAACACACACACACACTATCTAGGTCCAATACCCTACATATCAACACACACACACACTATCTAGGTCCAGTAGCCTACATATCAACACACACACACTATCTAGGTCCAATAGCCTACATATCAACACACACACTATCTAGGTCCAATAGCCTACATATCAACACACACACTATCTAGGTCCAATAGCCTACATATCAACACACACACACACACTATCTAGGTCCAATAACCTACATATCAACACACACACTATCTAGGTCCAATAGCCTACATATCAATACATACACACACTATCTAGGTCCAATAGCCTACATATCAACACATACACACACACTATCTAGGTCCAATAGCCTACATATCAACACACACAAACTATCTAGGTCCAATAGCCTACATATCAACACATACACACAAACTATCTAGGTCCAGTAGCCTACATATCAACACAAACACACTATCTAGGTCCAATAGCCTACATATCAACACACACACACTATCTAGGTCCAGTAGCCTACATATCAACACATACACACACTATCTAGGTCCAATAGCCTACATATCAACACACACACAAACTATCTAGGTCCAATAGCCTACATATCAACACACACACACTATCTAGGTCCAATAGCCTACATATCAACACACACACACTATCTATGTCCAATAGCCTACATATCAACACACACACACACACTATCTAGGTCCAATAGCCTACATATCAACACACACACACTATCTAGGTCCAATAGCCTACATATCAACACATACACACTATCTAGGTCCAATAGCCTACATATCAACACACACACACTATCTAGGTCCAATAGCCTACATATCAACACACACACACTATCTAGGTCCAATAGCCTACATAGCAACACACACACACTATCTAGGTCCAGTAGCCTACATATCAACACACACACACACTATCTAGGTCCAATAGCCCACATATCAACACACACACTAACTAGGTCCAATAGCCTACATATCAACACACACACACACTATCTAGGTCCAATAGCCTACATATCAACACACACACACTATCTAGGTCCAATAGCCTACATATCAACACACACACACACTATCTAGGTCCAATAGCCTACATATCAACACACACACTAACTAGGTCCAATAGCCTACATATCAACACACACACACACTATCTAGGTCCAATAGCCTACATATCAACACACACACACTATCTAGGTCCAATAGCCTACATATCAATACATACACACCAACTATCTGGGTCCAATAGCCTACATATCAACACACACACACTATCTAGGTCCAATAGCCTACATATCAACACACACACTATCTAGGTCCAATAGCCTACATATCAACACACACACACTATCTAGGTCCAATAGCCTACATATCAACACACACACTAACTAGGTCCAATAGCCTACATATCAATACATACACACCAACTATCTGGGTCCAATAGCCTACATATCAACACACACACACACTATCTAGGTCCAATAGCCTACATATCAACACACACACACTATCTAGGTCCAGTAACCTACATATCAACACACACACACTATCTAGGTCCAGTAGCCTACATATCAATGCATTCACACACACTATCTAGGTCCAATAGCCTACATATCAATGCATTCACACACACTATCTAGGTCCAATAGGGGAGAGGCGTTGTGCCGCGAGGTGTTGCTTCATCTGTTTTTTGAAACCAGGTTTGCTGTTTATTTGAGCCATATGAGATGGAAGGAAGTTCCATGCAATAAGGGCTCTATATAATACTGTACATTTTCTTGAATTTGTTCTGGATTTGGGGACTGTGAAAAGACCCCTGGTGGCAAAACTAGAGCCTGCAGAACTTGACTACACGACTCGACAATAATCAAGATTAGACAAAACTAGAGCCTGCACAACTTGCTTCGTGGAGTGTGGTGTCAAAAAAGCAGAGCATCTCTTTATTATGGACAGGCCTCTCCCCATCTTTACAATCATTGAATCTATGGGTTTTTACCATAACAGTTTACAATCTGAGGTAACGCCAAGTAATTTAGTCTCCTCAACTTGTTCAACAGCCACACCATTCAAATGGCACCCTATTCCCTGCATAGTGCAGTACTTCAGACCAGGGCTGGCACCCTATTCCCTGCATAGTGCAGTACTTCAGACCAGGGCTGGCACCCTATTCACTGCATAGTGCAGTACTTCAGACCAGGGCTGGCACCCTATTCCCTGCATAGTGCAGTACTTCAGACCAGGGCTGGCACCCTATTCTCTACATAGTGCAGTACTTCAGACCAGGGTCTTATGGCACCCTATTCTCTACATAGTGCACTACTTTAGACCAGAGCCTTATGGCACCCTATTCACTACTTGAGACCAGAGCCTTATGGCACCCTATTCACTACTTTAGACCAGGGCCTTATGGCACCCTATTCACTACTTTAGACCAGAACCTTATGGCACCCTATTCACTACTTTAGACCAGAGCCTTATGGCACCCTATTCACTACTTTAGACCAGGGCCTTATGGCACCCTATTCACTACTTTAGACCAGAGCCTTATGGCACCCTATTCACTACTTTAGACCAGGGCCTTATGGCACCCTATTCACTACTTTAGACCAGAGCCTTATGGCACCCTATTCACTACTTTAGACCAGAGCCTTATGGCACCCTATTCACTACTTTAGACCAGAGCCTTATGGCACCCTATTCACTACTTTAGACCAGAGCCTTATGGCACCCTATTCACTACTTTAGACCAGAGCCTTATGGCACCCTATGCACTACTTTAGACCAGGGCCTTATGGCACCCTATTCACTACTTTAGACCAGAGCCTTATGGCACCCTATTCACTACTTTAGACCACGGCCTTATGGCACCCTATTCACTACTTTAGACCAGAGCCTTATGGCACCCTATTCACTACTTTAGACCAGAGCTTTATGGCACCCTGTTCCCTACATAGTGCACTATTCAGAGGGGTTGGGTTAAATGCAAAAGACACATTTCAGTTGAATGCACTCAGCTGTACAACTGACTAGATATCCCTGTTTCCCTCTCCCTTTGACCAGAGCCCATAGGACCAATAGGAAATAGGGGGCCAGCTGTTTTAATGCTAGTGTCCTGGACCAGAGCCCATCTGGCAGGGTTAGTGATAAGGACTTAGCAGGAACCACACATCATATCACAGTTACAGCACACCACCTGGGCTTATCACACTTATAAAGGAATCTAGGTGAGCACACCATACACATAGGCAGGCAGTCTAACGTGCAGGCATACACACACAGTCTTGTACAGCTAACCGTGTGAGGACACACAATTCAGTCCCATTCAAAATCCTGTTTCACTAACCCCTAACCCTAACCTTAAAACTAACCCTAGCTCCTAACCCTAGCTCCTAACCCTAACTCCTAGCGCTAACTCTAAAACTAGCCCTAGCTCCTAACCCTAGCTCCTAACCCTAACTCCTAACCCTAACCCTAAAACTAACCCTAGCTCCTAACCCTAACCTTAAAACTAACCATAGCTCCTAACCCTAGCTCCTAACCCTAGCTCCTAACCCTAACCCTAAAACTAACACAAGCTCCCAACCCTAGGTTCTACCCCTAACCCTAAAACCAAACCTAGCTCGTAACCCTAACCCTAAAACCAACCCTAGCTCCCTAACCCTAAAACCAACCCTAGCTCCTAACCCTTAAACTAACCCTAGCTCCTAATCCTTAAACTAAACCTAGCTCCTAACCCTAAAACTAACCCAAGCTCCTAACCCTAGCTCCTAACACTAACCCTTGCTCCTAACCCTAGCTTCTACCCCTAACCCCAAAACCAACCCTAGCTCTTAACCCTAAAACCAACCCTAGCTCCCTAATCCTAAAACTAACCCTAGCTCCTAACCCTTAAACTAACCCTAGCTCCTAACACTAACCCTAGCTCCTAACCCTAGCTTCTACCCCTAACCCCAAAACCAACCCTAGCTCTTAACCCTAAAACCAACCCTAGCTCTCTAACCCTAAAACTAACCCTAGCTCCTAACCCTTAAACTAACCCTAGCTCCTAACCCTAAAACCAACCCTAGCTCCTAACCCTAGCTCCTAACACTAACCCTAGCTCCTAACCCTAAAACCAACCCTAGCTCCTAACCCTAACCCTAAAACCAACCCTAGCTCCCTAACCCTAAAACTAATCCTAACTCATAACCCTGAAACTAACCCTAGCTCCTAACCCTAGCTCCTAACCCTAAAACTAACCCTAGCTCCTAACCCTAAAACTAACCCTAGCTCCTAACCCTTAAACTAACCCTAGCTCTTAACCCTAGCTCCTAACCCTAAAACTAACCCTAGCTAACCCTATAAAACCAACCCTAGGTACTACCCCAACCCTAAAACGAACCATAGCTCCTAACCCTAACCTTAAAACTAACCTTAGCTCCTAACCCTAAAATCAACCCTAGCTCCTAACCCTAACCCTAAAACCAACCCTAGCTCCTAACCCTAACCCCAAAACCAACCCTAGCTCCTAACCTTAAAACTAACCCTAGCTCCTAACCCTAAAACTAAACCTAGCTCCTAACCCTAGCTCCTAACCCTAACCTTAACATAATTCTAACCCTAAAACTAACTATAACCTTAACCCTTAACCCCCTAGAAATAGCATTTGATCTCGTGGGGACTAACAAAATACGCCCAGTTGGTCCAATTTTTGTTTGTTTACTATTCTTAGTAGTTAAACACATCCACATACACACACAAAGGTATTCACGTCACACACACCAAATTTGAATAATGAAGACAAAAGCAATTTGATGGGTGATGAGATGAGAGACCCTAGCCAGAGAGTGCTGATAACTATATTTGATTATAATGAAATAATAAGCCAACAGGGTAATTGTTACCCCTTGGTGTCATAGACATAAAAGCTTCTCTCTTTTACCAGTTTGATCCAAAGACATAATAGTTTATAGGTTATAGATCTAGACAGGAGGACCATTCATTATGGAGCTAGACAGGAGGACCATTCATTGTGGATCTAGACAGGAGGACCATTCATTGTGGAGGTAGACGGGAGGACCATTCATTATGGATCTAGACAAGAGGACCATCCATGGAGCTAGACAGGAGGACCATCCATGGAGCTAGACAGGAGGACCATCCATGGAGCTAGACAGGAGGACCATCCATGGAGCTAGACAGGAGGACCATCCATGGAGGTAGAAAAGAGGACCATCCATGGACCTAGACAGGAGGACCATCCATTATGGAGCTAGACAGGAAGACCTTCCATTGTGGAGCTAGACAGGAGGACCATCCATGGAGCTAGACAGGAGGACCATCCATGGAGGTAGAAAAGAGGACCATCCATTATGGAGCTAGACAGGAAGACCATCCATGGAGGTAAACAGGAGGACCATCCATGGTGCTAGACCGGAGAACCATCCATGGAGGTAGAAAAGATGACCATCCATTATGGAGCTAGACAGGAGGACAATCCATTATGGAGCTAGACAGGAGGACAATCCACGATGGAGCTAGACAGAAGGACCATCGATGGGAGGACCATTGATAATGGAGCTAGACAGCAGAACCATCCATGATGGAGCTAGCCAGCAGAAACATCAATGGAGCAAGACAGGAAGATCTTCCATGGAGCTAGACAGGAAGACCATCCATGGAGGTAAACAGGAGGACCATCCATGGAGGTAGAAAAGAGGACCATCCATTATGGAGCTAGACAGGAGGACAATCCACGATGGAGCTAGACAGAAGGACCATCGATGGAGCTAGACAGGAGGACCATTGATAATGGAGCTAGACAGCAGAACCATCCATGATGGAGCTAGCCAGCAGAAACATCAATGGAGCAAGACAGGAAGATCTTCCATGGAGCTTCTTGGCCTTCCTGCGACACCTGGTGTTGTAGGTGTCCTGGAGGGCAGGCAGAGAGCACCCAATTGTGCCATCGGCTGAGCGTACCACCCGCTGGCACGCCTTGCGGTCAGCGGCGGCACTGGCGGATTTATGTATAGGCGACATCGGCAGCCGTCCAGGGCGACATCTTGCTGGGGGCGGCACGGGGCGACCAGCACGGTAACAAATGGAATGGTGACATTTGCACCATCGGTTGTCTATCGCTCATTTGCACGTCACGTCAATGGTATCATGTCACTGTGTGGGACTGTGGGTCAATTAACCTTGTCGGAGTGGCGCCCTGATTCTAGTTTGTGAGCTAAGCAGGTAGCTGCCTGGGAATGTCTCCCACTCAGAAGTACGAGAAAATAAATAAATAAACCACAATTTAGTCATAATAATGTGAATATATAGTTTCACAGACATATTGTTGAATTTTTTTCTGGTTTGTGTGAAATGGTTAAGAATAATATAAAACCAGTCTGCACACCACCAAGGTGAATTGGTTTAGTCATGACTCTTTGTTGACAGTGTTGGGGGGATGGGTAATGTAGTCTTGACTCTTAGTTGACTGTGTTGGGGGGATGGGTAATGTAGTCTTGACTCTTGGTTGAAAGTGTTGAGGGATGGGTAATGTTTTGATGCTCGAGTGCCAAATCAACACAAATCTGTTTCTATTTGTCTTTGTTATTTCTTTTTAATATATATGAGTCTTATTTTCGTATATATTTAATAGTTTTGAATGTTATGATTATTTATTTGTGTCATTCCAAATTTCTGAATAAAAATTACAGTTAGTGCAGAATGTTCGCCCAGGAAGCCATACAAGCTAGAACCACCACTGAGTGGCGGTGTAGTTGCCTTACCAGGCCATGATGCAGCCCGACACTCGATGGTGTCGATGGTGTTCCTGTAGAACACTGTGTCATGACGTTGGCCTGTGGGTAAGGTTTATGACCCCCCTATAAATGCCTTTCTCCCTTCCCTCTCTCTTGACTCTACAGAGGGACTCTTGAATAGCCTTTGTTAAACAGAGAGTCTGGGAACATCAAACAAGTGGAGGGAAAGGAACCATATTTCAGTATTAGAACCAGTTGAAAATATGCGTTGGTACTTAATGAATATGATGTCAGTTCGGTTGTCATCTGAGACATTATGACTGATGACAGTACGACCTAAACTGTATCTGGGAAAGTCTACACATTATAGTTATCAGATTCACATGGAATTGTTGTGCAATTCAAATGTTTAACTGTAAAACTATTGGTGAAAAGATTAAATGTAATTTTAGTTTCCAAATTAGAGATTTGGGTTTTCATAAGGTTAGGGCTCTGCTCAATCAGTGGCCCGTCCCTGTGAAGAGACATGGGTTATAAACTATGAAAACACATTCTTCTCCCTCCACTATATAAAGCCTTGATGAAAATGTAAACTCCTGTTCCGGGTACATTCGGATGATCAGATGTCAGAATGGTTCAGATAATAACTACAGAACGAAGCCAACCTCAGTGTGACCTTTGTGTCGTGGAAATTTCCTCTATTTACCAAATCAGGGGAGCAAACCACACACACGTCAGAGTTAGTTATAAAAGTCCATCTTTAATTATATGAGCTCTTATCACAATCCTGTGACTCTCAGATAATTCAGTGTCTCCCAGTGAATCCTCTGAGAGTGCCCTTACAATGCAACTGAGTTCCTTTAATAGCAAAGACACACATAGTCAGACAGCATAGACATAACTCATCGTTCAGCTTTGTCTCCTTTCCCAAACCTCAGAACCATAAACCAAATCCTCGATATCAACAGGCATATATCAAATTGTAATTTATATACAACCAACTCAAAATACAACCTCCTGGACAAACTCACAGATAGGAGACTGACCCTACAGGTCAACAAAGAGGGAGCATAGAATGATTCCAGACACTGCAACCCCTCCTTTCCCCACTGGGAAAGGTAGGGAGTATAAGCTATGTTTACACATATGGGACGTTTTCCTCCACATCTCCCCTCTCATGTGGCCCATGCAACTTAGTCCTGACATAGAACAGATAACTGCCAATGGCCACCAATGGTAACTTACACACATTTGATGAATATTAAACATCTTACAAATGTTACCAACAAATTCTGATAATTCCACGACAATGGTATGAACTTTGAACTATTATTCGCTAAAGAAGTGATACCTCCTAGCCGTTGAGTTAGCAGCGGCCGCTGTAAACGTGGGCTAGGAGAGGACAGACAGAGTATCCCGTCTACCACACAACGACAACACTACAACGTTTCCCGTTCACCACCAGAGACACTCTTCAAAGGACTCTGTTGGGCAACACGGCCTTCCATCTACCACCAACCTATTGAAGCGCAGCTCAGAGTAAATATTTATTGCATTTTCCTTTTCCAAATGGGCGGTAATTTAGAATGCATGAGATTCTGTATTTACGATAGAGTAGCTGCCTACGGCCAGATAGAGACATAGCTTCTCCCTTTGTTCCTCAGTCTTCCCGGTCTTTCACACAAACCCAAACTTTTCTTTGTGTAACCAGCTGTCATATCTGTTCCGTCCCCTAGGGACGTTTTCCTTTATGACATCATTTGTAATCAATGTGTGATTCATTCTGTGTATATGTAATTCTGTGTGATTAGTTAGGTATTTAGTAAATCAATAATTAAACCCAATTTTGCATTGCTGATTCAACTTGTTAGGCAGGGTTTCGTGAAGATAATCAAGAATTTACAACTTTCAGATGAGACTGAAATAAGGTGACGATTAATATTGACTGCTATTGATGTAAAATATTACTAGGTCTTTAAGAGTTTATTCGGAACATAACAGCTCTATAAATATAATTTTGTGGTGCCCCGACTTTCTAGTTACTACATTTACATGATTAGCTCAATCAGGTAATATTAATTACAAAGAAAGGAATTCATAGAATATTTTTTTATTTTACCTTTATTTAGCTAGGCAAGTCAGTTAAAATAACACATTCCTATTTTCAATGGCGGCCTAGGAACAGTGGGTTAACTGCCCTGTTCAGGGGCAGAACAACAGATTTGTCCCTTGTCAGCGAAGGGATTTGAACTTGCAACCTTTCGGTTACTAGCCCAACGCTCTAACCTCTAGGCGACCCTGCCGCTCGAATAGCATGTCATATCACTTAATCCAGCATAGCCATTGACACGACAACTGTGAGGCCATTCGGAGACATGCCGCATTTCTTCACCCTCCTGAGGTTGAAGAGTCTCTGCCGTGCCTTCTTCACCACAGTGTCTGTGTGGTTTGACCATTTCAACTCACCGGGGATGTGTACACCGAGGACCTTGAAGTTTTTGACCGTCTCTCCGGCAGCGCCGTTGATGAAGATGGGGGGTGTGCCCAACCTGGTTCCTCCAATCAGCTTCTTTGATTTGCTGACGTTGTCCAAAAGGTGTGTAGCAGTGGTCAAGTATAGAATTTCTGTGAGTTGGACAGTAAATGTGTTGATAGTAACTGGGGAGTATGGACCTCAAATTACTTTTGATAAAGTCCCAAATGGACAATGAACACTGGCTCCAGTTTGTTCAAGGCTCCAAAGAAGATGTTTGAGAGAATGTTTGACCTGGGGTAGGATTTACATAGTATCATGACGTGACCCTTTCTGGGTACAGAGCGTGGCATTCTCCTCTCTCTCCCTCCTACACCCAGGTTCTGTTATCTCAGGTCGTAAATTCCTGGAGGAAACTCTATCCTCCTCCTAAACATGCAGTACAGAGAGAGAGAGTTTCACAGTAGAACTAAGGAACTTCTTCTACATCACAGAACTTGAGAACTCAACAATGTCCATGTTTTGGAGAATGTGTAAACGGTCGATGAAGAATCCAGCTACGACCCGGCCCGTTTTGTTTCATGTTTGTGACCTCATGAAAGAATACAGCTACATTACCATAACTTTTGTTTATACAGGTGCCTCCATTATGAGGTTTGCGTCTAATTATTGAATGAAATGAATGAGTAGAGATTAAACTATTTGTGAAATGATGTAATGATGTTAATGTGAGAGAATTGAGCTCGAGGCTCTGGACCGCCGACTGTTGCTGGAGGCTCCAGACTGCAGACCATCGCTGGAGGCTCCGGACTACAGACCGTCGCTGGAGGCTCCGGACTGCAGACCGTCGCTGGAGACTCCGGACTGCAGACCGTCGCTGGAGGCTTCAGGCCATGGATCATCAATGCAGGCTTCGTGCCATGGATCATCCCTGGAGGATTCGGGCTTTAGATCATCACTGGAAGCTTCCTGCCATGGATCATCACTGGAGGCTTCGGGCCTTGGATCATCACTAGAGGCCGGGTGCGTAGAGCTGGCACAGGACGCACCGGGCTGGAGAGACACACTGGAGGCCTGGTGCGTGGAGCTGGCACAGGATATACTGGGCCGTGGAGACGCACCGGAGGTCTGGAGCGCAGAGCTGGCACAAACCGCCTTGGCTGGATGCTCACCCTAGCCCGGCAACTGCGGGGTGCTGGCACAGAGCGCACCGGGCTGTGGATGCATATCAGAGACACAGTACGTGTAAATGCAAAGCATGGTGCCTGAAGGGTCACACGCTCCTTAAAGTGACTGTCTTTCTCCAGACTCCAAACTCTTTCGTCCCTATTCCACTGCCAGCCACTCCTCGCTCAAACGGTCCAAGAATTCCTCCTCGGTATCGGACTCACCCCTCAGCATCGACGCCCACTAAATCTGCCCGCCCCCCCCCCCCCCCAAAAAAAACATCCTCTCCTCCTGACCATGCTGCTTGGTCCTTTTGTGATGGGATCTTCTGTTACATTCGTTTAAAGATGGATTGGACCAAGGTGCAGCGTGGTAGGCGTACAGCATACGTTTTTTTAAATGAACACCAAAAACAAGAAAGAAATAACGACACGTAGAGTTTTGTAGCGCTAACACAGCAACTAACGAAAAACAAGATCCCACAAACTAAGGTGGAAAACAGGCTGCCTAAGTATGATCCCTAATCAGAGACAACGATAGACAGCTGCCTCTGATTGGGAACCATACCCGGCCAACAAAGGAACAAAAAAGCTACAATGCCCACCCAAATCATACCCCGACCTAACCAAAGTTCGTCAAGTTTATTCATTAACCAGTTACGCATTAGGGGGCGCTATTAAAATTTTGGGATGAAAAACGTTCCCGTTTTAAAAAAGATATTTTGTCACGAAAAGATGCTCGACTCGATGCTCAGATTTGGAAAGAAAACACTCTGATGTTTTCCAAAACTGCAAACATATTGTCTGTGAGTGCCACAGAACTGATGTTACAGGCGAAACCCAGATAAAAATCCAACCAGGAAGTGCCGCATTTTTTTTAACCGCCTCATGCCAATGACTCCTTATATGGCTGTGAATGAGCTACGAATGAGCTTACGTTTTCCACGTATTCCCCAAGGTGTCTACAGCATTGTGACGTATTTTTAGGCATTTCCATTGAAGAATGGCTGTAAGGGACCATATATAGCATGTGGTCACATGGTGTCTCCCGCAGAAAATCTCGGTAAAATACTGAGGTAGCCATTTTTCCAATCGCTTCTTATGAGAAACCAATTGCCTCGACGGATATATTATCGAATATATATTTTAAAAACACATTGAGGATGGATCCTAAACAACGTTTGCCGTGTTTCTGTCGATATTATGGAGCAAATTTTGAAAAAAGTTTGGCGTTTTAGTTGCAGCATTTTCCGGTCGATTTCTCAGCCAAGCATGATGAAGAAACGGGAGCTATTTCGCCTACAAAAATATCTTTTTTTGAAAAAAAGGAACATTTGCTATCTAACTGGGAGTCTCCTGAGTGAAAGCATCTGAAGTTCTTCAGAGGTAAATGATTTAATTTGGTTGCTTTTCTTATTTTCGTGAAAATGTTGCATGCTGCCAGCAGAGCCTAGCATAGCATTATGCCATGATAAACTTACACAAATGCTTGTCTAGCGTTGGCTGTAACACATATTTTGAAAATCTGAGATGACAGTGTTGTTAACAAAAGGCTACGCTTGTGTCTGAATATATTTATTTCATTTCATTTGCGATTTTCATGAATAGGAAAAGTTTCTAGGGGTATTTATGTCCGCTGCGTTATGCTAATGCATTTGAGGCTATGATTACGATCCCGGATACGGGATTGCTCGTCGCAAGAGGTTAATTAATGTTCTAACATAATAATAAAGGAATGGAGGACGGGTTGCCCGGCGTCTTAATCTCACTAAGACCCCTCCACGTCTGCCTCGCCGTCATGCGTCTTCGTTTCCTTCTCTCTGGTAGGACTCTTAATCTCACTAAGACCCCTCCACGTCTGCCTCGCCGTCATGCGTCTTCGTTTCCTTCTCTCCGGTAGGACTCTTAATCTCACTAAGACCCCTCCACGTCTGCCTCGCCGTCATGCGTCTTCGTTTCCTTCTCTCTGGTAGGACTCTTAATCTCACTAAGACCTCTCCACGTCTGCCTCGCCGTCATGCGTCTTCGTTTCCTTCTCTCTGGTAGGACTCTTAATCTCACTAAGAGCCCTCCACGTCTGCCTCGCCGTCATGCGTCTTCGTTTCCTTCTCTCTGGTAGGACTCTTAATCTCACTAAGAGCCCTCCACGTCTGCCTCGCCGTCATGCGTCTTCGTTTCCTTCTCTCTGGTAGGACTCTTAATCTCACTAAGACCCCTCCACGTCTGCCTCGCCGTCATGCGTCTTCGTTTCCTTCTCTCTGGTAGGACTCTTAATCTCACTAAGACCCCTCCACGTCTGCCTCGCCGTCATGCGTCTTCGTTTCCTTCTCTCTGGTAGGACTCTTAATCTCACTAAGACCCCTCCACGTCTGTCTCGCCGTCATGAGTCTTCGTTTCCTTCTCTCTGGTAGGACTCTTAATCTCACTAAGACCCCTCCACGTCTGCCTCGCCGTCATGCGTCTTCGTTTCCTTCTCTCTGGTAGGACTCTTAATCTCACTAAGACCCCTCCACGTCTGCCTCGCCGTCATGCGTCTTCGTTTCCTTCTCTCTGGTAGGACTCTTAATCTAACTAAGACCCCTCCACGTCTGCCTCGCCGTCATGCGTCTTCGTTTCCTTCTCTCTGGTAGGACTCTTAATCTCACTAAGACCCCTCCACGTCTGCCTCGCCGTCATGCGTCTTCGTTTCCTTCTCTCTGGTAGGACTCTTAATCTCACTAAGACCCCTCCACGTCTGCCTCGCCGTCATGCGTCTTCGTTTCCTTCTCTCTGGTAGGACTCTTAATCTCACTAAGACCCCTCCACGTCTGCCTCGCCGTCATGCGTCTTCGTTTCCTTCTCTCTGGTAGGACTCTTAATCTCACTAAGACCCCTCCACGTCTGCCTCGCCGTCATGCGTCTTCGTTTCCTTCTCTCTGGTAGGACTCTTAATCTCACTAAGACCCCTCCACGTCTGCCTCGCCGTCATGCGTCTTCGTTTCCTTCTCTCTGGCAGGACTCTTAATCTCACTAAGACCCCTCCACGTCTGCCTCGCCGTCATGCGTCTTCGTTTCCTTCTCTCTGGTAGGACTCTTAATCTCACTAAGACCCCTCCACGTCTGCCTCGCCGTCATGCGTCTTCGTTTCCTTCTCTCTGGTAGGACTCTTAATCTCACTAAGACCCCTCCACGTCTGCCTCGCCGTCATGCGTCTTCGTTTCCTTCTCTCTGGTAGGACTCTTAATCTCACTAAGACCCCTCCACGTCTGCCTCGCCGTCATGCGTCTTCGTTTCCTTCTCTCTGGTAGGACTCTTAATCTCACTAAGACCCCTCCACGTCTGCCTCGCCGTCATGCGTCTTCGTTTCCTTCTCTCTGGTAGGACTCTTAATCTCACTAAGACCCCTCCACGTCTGCCTCGCCGTCATGCGTCTTCGTTTCCTTCTCTCTGGTAGGACTCTTAATCTCACTAAGACCCCTCCACGTCTGCCTCGCCGTCATGCGTCTTCGTTTCCTTCTCTCTGGTAGGACTCTTAATCTCACTAAGACCCCTCCACGTCTGCCTCGCCGTCATGCGTCTTCGTTTCCTTCTCTCTGGTAGGACTCTTAATCTCACTAAGTCCCCTCCACGTCTGCCTCGCCGTCATGCGTCTTTGTTTCTGTCTCTCTGGTAGGACTCTTAATCTCACTAAGACCCCTCCACGTCTGCCTCGCCGTCATGCGTCTTTGTTTCCTTCTCTCTGGTAGGACTCTTAATCTCACTAAGACCCCTCCACGTCTGCCTCCCCGTCATGCGTCTTCGTTTCCTTCTCTCTGGTAGGACTCTTAATCTCACTAAGACCCCTCCACGTCTGCCTCGCCGTCATGCGTCTTTGTTTCTGTCTCTCTGGTAGGACTCTTAATCTCACTAAGACCCCTCCACGTCTGCCTCCCCGTCATGCGTCTTTGTTTCCTTCTCTCTGGTAGGACTCTTAATCTCACTAAGACCCCTCCACGTCTGCCTCCCCGTCATGCGTCTTCGTTTCCTTCTCTCTGGTAGGACTCTTAATCTCACTAAGACCCCTCCACGTCTGCCTCGCCGTCATGCGTCTTTGTTTCTGTCTCTCTGGTAGGACTCTTAATCTCACTAAGACCCCTCCACGTCTGCCTCGCCGTCATGCGTCTTCGTTTCCTTCTCTCTGGTAGGACTCTTAATCTCACTAAGACCCCTCCACGTCTGCCTCGCCGTCATGCGTCTTCGTTTCCTTCTCTCTGGTAGGACTCTTAATCTCACTAAGACCCCTCCACGTCTGCCTCGCCGTCATGCGTCTTCGTTTCCTTCTCTCTGGTAGGACTCTTAATCTCACTAAGACCCCTCCACGTCTGCCTCGCCGTCATGCGTCTTCGTTTCCTTCTCTCTGGTAGGACTCTTAATCTCACTAAGACCCCTCCACGTCTGCCTCGCCGTCATGCGTCTTCGTTTCCTTCTCTCTGGTAGGACTCTTAATCTCACTAAGACCCCTCCACGTCTGCCTCGCCGTCATGCGTCTTCGTTTCCTTCTCTCTGGTAGGACTCTTAATCTCACTAAGACCCCTCCACGTCTGCCTCGCCGTCATGCGTCTTCGTTTCCTTCTCTCTGGTAGGACTCTTAATCTCACTAAGACCCCTCCACGTCTGCCTCGCCGTCATGCGTCTTCGTTTCCTTCTCTCTGGCAGGACTCTTAATCTCACTAAGACCCCTCCACGTCTGCCTCGCCGTCATGCGTCTTCGTTTCCTTCTCTCTGGTAGGACTCTTAATCTCACTAAGACCCCTCCACGTCTGCCTCGCCGTCATGCGTCTTCGTTTCCTTCTCTCTGGTAGGACTCTTAATCTCACTAAGACCCCTCCACGTCTGCCTCGCCGTCATGCGTCTTCGTTTCCTTCTCTCTGGTAGGACTCTTAATCTCACTAAGACCCCTCCACGTCTGCCTCGCCGTCATGCGTCTTCGTTTCCTTCTCTCTGGTAGGACTCTTAATCTCACTAAGACCCCTCCACGTCTGCCTCGCCGTCATGCGTCTTCGTTTCCTTCTCTCTGGTAGGACTCTTAATCTCACTAAGACCCCTCCACGTCTGCCTCGCCGTCATGCGTCTTCGTTTCCTTCTCTCTGGTAGGACTCTTAATCTCACTAAGACCCCTCCACGTCTGCCTCGCCGTCATGCGTCTTCGTTTCCTTCTCTCTGGTAGGACTCTTAATCTCACTAAGACCCCTCCACGTCTGCCTCGCCGTCATGCGTCTTCGTTTCCTTCTCTCTGGTAGGACTCTTAATCTCACTAAGACCCCTCCACGTCTGCCTCGCCGTCATGCGTCTTCGTTTCCTTCTCTCTGGTAGGACTCTTAATCTCACTAAGACCCCTCCACGTCTGCCTCGCCGTCATGCGTCTTCGTTTCCTTCTCTCTGGTAGGACTCTTAATCTCACTAAGTCCCCTCCACGTCTGCCTCGCCGTCATGCGTCTTTGTTTCTGTCTCTCTGGTAGGACTCTTAATCTCACTAAGACCCCTCCACGTCTGCCTCGCCGTCATGCGTCTTTGTTTCCTTCTCTCTGGTAGGACTCTTAATCTCACTAAGACCCCTCCACGTCTGCCTCCCCGTCAT
This sequence comes from Oncorhynchus kisutch, assembly GCF_002021735.2. Classification (NCBI taxonomy): domain Eukaryota; kingdom Metazoa; phylum Chordata; class Actinopteri; order Salmoniformes; family Salmonidae; genus Oncorhynchus; species Oncorhynchus kisutch. Next base: position 6,442,192 of record NC_034174.2, read on the forward strand.
GCGTCTTCGTTTCCTTCTCTCTGGTAGGACTCTTAATCTCACTAAGACCCCTCCACGTCTGCCTCGCCGTCATGCGTCTTTGTTTCTGTCTCTCTGGTAGGACTCTTAATCTCACTAAGACCCCTCCACGTCTGCCTCCCCGTCATGCGTCTTTGTTTCCTTCTCTCTGGTAGGACTCTTAATCTCACTAAGACCCCTCCACGTCTGCCTCCCCGTCATGCGTCTTCGTTTCCTTCTCTCTGGTAGGACTCTTAATCTCACTAAGACCCCTCCACGTCTGCCTCGCCGTCATGCGTCTTTGTTTCTGTCTCTCTGGTAGGACTCTTAATCTCACTAAGACCCCTCCACGTCTGCCTCGCCGTCATGCGTCTTCGTTTCCTTCTCTCTGGTAGGACTCTTAATCTCACTAAGACCCCTCCACGTCTGCCTCGCCGTCATGCGTCTTCGTTTCCTTCTCTCTGGTAGGACTCTTAATCTCACTAAGACCCCTCCACGTCTGCCTCGCCGTCATGCGTCTTCGTTTCCTTCTCTCTGGTAGGACTCTTAATCTCACTAAGACCCCTCCACGTCTGCCTCGCCGTCATGCGTCTTCATTTCCTTCTCTCTGGTAGGACTCTTAATCTCACTAAGACCCCTCCACGTCTGCCTCGCCGTCATGCGTCTTCGTTTCCTTCTCTCTGGTAGGACTCTTAATCTCACTAAGACCCCTCCACGTCTGCCTCGCCGTCATGCGTCTTCGTTTCCTTCTCTCTGGTAGGACTCTTAATCTCACTAAGACCCCTCCACGTCTGCCTCGCCGTCATGCGTCTTCGTTTCCTTCTCTCTGGTAGGACTCTTAATCTCACTAAGACCCCTCCACGTCTGCCTCGCCGTCATGCGTCTTCGTTTCCTTCTCTCTGGTAGGACTCTTAATCTCACTAAGACCCCTCCACGTCTGCCTCGCCGTCATGCGTCTTCGTTTCCTTCTCTCTGGTAGGACTCTTAATCTCACTAAGACCCCTCCACGTCTGCCTCGCCGTCATGCGTCTTCGTTTCCTTCTCTCTGGTAGGACTCTTAATCTCACTAAGTCCCCTCCACGTCTGCCTCGCCGTCATGCGTCTTTGTTTCTGTCTCTCTGGTAGGACTCTTAATCTCACTAAGACCCCTCCACGTCTGCCTCGCCGTCATGCGTCGTCGTTTCCTTCTCTCTGGTAGGACTCTTAATCTCACTAATACCCCTCCACGTCTGCCTCGCCGTCATGCGTCTTCGTTTCCTTCTCTCTGGTAGGACTCTTAATCTCACTAAGACCCCTCCACGTCTGCCTCGCCGTCATGCGTCTTCGTTTCCTTCTCTCTGGTAGGACTCTTAATCTCACTAAGACCCCTCCACGTCTGCCTCGCCGTCATGCGTCTTCGTTTCCTTCTCTCTGGTAGGACTCTTAATCTCACTAAGACCCCTCCACGTCTGCCTCGCCGTCATGCGTCTTCGTTTCCTTCTCTCTGGTAGGACTCTTAATCTCACTAAGACCCCTCCACGTCTGCCTCGCCGTCATGCGTCTTCGTTTCCTTCTCTCTGGTAGGACTCTTAATCTCACTAAGTCCCCTCCACGTCTGCCTCGCCGTCATGCGTCTTTGTTTCTGTCTCTCTGGTAGGACTCTTAATCTCACTAAGACCCCTCCACGTCTGCCTCGCCGTCATGCGTCTTCGTTTACTTCTCTCTGGTAGGACTCTTAATCTCACTAAGACCCCTCCACGTCTGCCTCGTCGTCATGAGTCTTCGTTTCCTTCTCTCTGGTAGGACTCTTAATCTCACTAAGACCCCTCCACGTCTGCCTCGCCGTCATGCGTCTTCGTTTCCTTCTCTCTGGTAGGACTCCCAGCCTACCCGACGCCTCACCAAAGAGGCTGGACCATTGTTCCTTCATCTCCGGGAATTCAGGAAGGTCGGATGGACGTTGAGTACACAGGCTACCATGTTCACCTTGCCGATACAGGATAAGGAGTGTCAATACGAGGTCCTTAGTGCACAGCAGAAAGTAGTACACTATGTTGTCTGTTTTATATTAAATTAATGTTTTCTCAGTTTTATTTGTCCTGGTTTTAGATTTTTGTTTGTGTTTTTACTGTCAAAATCACAATTGTTCATAGGGTAACAACATAATTGGATGTTCTGAGTCCATGTCAATGGTTAAATCAGATGACAATAATATATTTTTGGGTCGGGGGCGAGTGAGGAATGTGCTGTCTAATGTGCCGGTCTAGCGATGGTTCTGTACTGCTGCTGCAGTACAAAGTTTACAAATGACAAATAATAGATATAAATTATACTACTTTGTAGTTAACATTTAATTGAGAAGGTTCGGGGGAAGTATTTCTGTCAGCCCACGAGAAGGTTATCACATCAACTGGCTTCACACGGACTGATAGACAAACGTACGCACCACACAGACAAACACGGGAAATATTGCTGGAAATTAATTGGTGGATATTGTGTTAGGTTTGGCTTTTTTTTAAGCCAATTAGTGGCTGATGTTGGGGTGGGATAACGTCAGTGTTGCGTTCGTTAGATAGTAGTTGGTACTTTCGACACCTTGTAGAGCCCATACCCCGACGAATTGTGGCTGTTCTGAGGGCAAAAGGGGATACAACTTAATATTAAGAAGGTGTTCCTAATGTTTTGTATACTCAGTGTATCTCACACACACACACACACACACACACACACACTCAGGTCACTCAGTGCATAGCCTACACATGTCATGTCATCTTTCCATCTGCCGTAATAAGGCTGCAGACAGAAACAGGCTCTGCCAATCCTCTCTTCAGTGTTTGTTCAGTCAAGTAAAACAACACATTACAACAGGCAGCTTGAGTCCCAGGAGACTAGAGCAGAGCAAAGCCATTCACTGTACTAAATCCAATGTATTTTATAAAGCCCATTTGACATCAGCAGTTGTCAAATTGCTGCACAGAAACCCAGCCTAAAACCCCAAACAGCAAGCACTGTGTAGAAGCACGGAGGCTAGGAAAAACTCCCTAGAAAGACCAAAACATAGGAAGAAACCTAGAGAGGAACCAGGCTATGAGGGGTGGCCAGTCCTTTTCTGGATTATAAGAGTACAATGCCATTAAAGGGAGTGTAGCACCTATTTAGTAACTGATTAAAAATATATATACAAAACTATAGATATATGAACACACTGGTAATAGATAATTTGTTGAATTACTTGCGAGGGTCAACTGAGTGAGCATAATAATTAGCTTTTGTTTTGACTGGACTGATTGCCTGCATCTGATTGGTCCGTCTGAGGAGAGGCAGGGCGGGAGCAGCGATGAGACTCACCGTCTCTCCGCTGATAAAAAGGGGACACAGTTTTCCAGCTGATGGTGAAACTCAAGACAGACACTGCGTTATTTCTACCTCGTGCACCAACTAGTGTTGTTACTCCTACGACCAGAGAAAGAGTGAGGTATTCCTCGATATAAAAAAAAAGATGACAACGTAAAGCTTATCAGAAAACTTTGCTATACTCTTATTGTAACTGCAGTGCTGGTTGTAGCGCTAGTGGAAGTAGGCAGAACGCACATTTTATGGCTTATAAAAGTGTTGAACAAACTGTTGACATTGCTGAATAACAACTTAAACATGAATTTACTCAGAAAAACAGCAGCTGTTTGAGTCTCTCTCTAGTCGTGGTTTTAAACATTTTAAAAATCTCGCAGTATCAACTTTGCTGTGATTTCAAGGTTTCTTTTTACAGTCTACGGCTCGAGGAAACTGTGCAGACATGGGGATCTGAGCTATCTGATTGGCCAGCCGTAGACCTATAGGTGCACTTGATTGGTTCAAGTTCAGCTACCGCCAGAGAGAAAAAAATTGAAACGCAAGGCTTTATCGTTGTTGTTTTTTTACAGAAATGTTTGGTGATCGACTAGCAATGCCTTGGAGATGGACCATAGAGGCCGGTTGGTGATGGACTAGCAATGCCTTGGAGATGGACCATAGAGGCCGGTTGGTGATAGACTAGCAATGCCTTGGAGATGGACCAGAGCGGTTGGTTGGTGATCGACTAGCAATGCCTTGGAGATGGACCAGAGTGGCTGGTTGGTGATCGACTAGCAATGCCTTGGAGATGGACCAGAACGACCGGTTGGTGATCGACTAGCAATGCCTTGGAGATGGACCAGAACGACCGGTTGGTGACGTCTTCCATCTAAATAACATTAATAAAACTATAACTGTAATAACAATGAATTATTTCAGTTCCACACAGTGTCTGTCCATTTTCAGATTTGAATGAAAATCTATCTGTAACAGGAATACCCAGGAGTTCATGGCTAAAGCCAACTCTACAGTAACAGAGTTACTTACCTTCTGTTTAAAGAACACATTATAACAATAACCAAATGTAAACATGTCTGTCAGCTGTTGGTAGCTACCTGCTTATGCGGTCATAGATACTACAAGCCTTTGGGAAAGAGTTTGTTTTCAAGGTGTTTGTGGGGGTTGGGTGTTGGGGGTAATTTGGCCGTTCTGTGGTTCTGAGAGAGTTTTCTATTACGGCCTGCCGAGTGCGGTGCTAAACTGAAACGCAATGTGGATCCATTTCAAAGAAACCCCATGAGGCAGGCTTTCTTGGAGGAGGAGATTGTGAATTTTGCTCAATTGGAAAGTAATTTAGCATGTTAACTATCCTCTTCCTCCCTTTTGTAATGAATTTGTGGCTATTTCTTTCTAGCAGAGAAAATAAGTTAATTAGATATTGTTTCTGTACTGCCATACTGTATGTCGATAACATAACTAAGTATGTCACTGGTATGGGCTAGTAAATATCCTAAACCTAGCCAGCTAGGGCGAGAGAGAAGAGAGAATTCCCTTTCTGTTTTATCTGCTGCTGGCTTGCTAATGTTCACTCAAATAAAATTGTCACGCCCTGAACTGTTTCACCTGTCCTTGTGATTGTCTCCACCCCCTCCAGGTATCGCTTATTATCCCTGGTGTATTTATCCCTGTGTTTCCTGTCTCTCTGTGCCAGTTCGTCTTGTATGTTTAGTGAAGTCAACCAGAGTGGTTTTAGCCCGTACTCCTTTTCTATTCTCTTTTGCTTGTCTTCCCGGTTCTGACCCCTTCGCCTGACTCTGGACTACTTTCCTGCCCTATCATCCTACCTGATCATCCTGCCTGCCTGATCATCCTGCCTGATCACCCTGCCTGATCATCCTGCATGCCTGATCATCCTGCCTGATCACCCTGCCTGATCATCCTGCATGCCTGATCATCCTGCCTGCCCTGATCATCCTGCCTGCCCTTCGGTACCTATCGGACTCTGAACTGGTTTTGACCTTTTGACTGTACACGACCACTCTCCTGTCTACTGCTTTTTGGATGAAGAAACACCTTAAACTCCAACCATCTGCCTCCTTTGTCTGCCTCCTTTGTCTCGACCTTGTGCCTTGATAAATATGGTCCACATGTAATTGATGAAATTAGATTTTTAATCTTATAAATATTGTAATATTGTGTCAATATGTTGTGAATAGTGTAGAAAAATCCTCACAGCCGTTTTCCATTGTTCCACTTGGTGCGCACCAGTTTACCATAGACAGTAGGCTTCAAGCAAAAATGTAGCTCCAACGTGTGAGGTAAAGAAAGGATCATCTTGTGTTCAGGGGCATCTACGGATTTTCTTCGTGGTTTTTATAAGCAGGGAACATAAATTGTACAATTGTAAACTAACAAAGAATTGTTGGAAGGTAGAACCCATGTATATTAGATCATATACAGCAGCATATAGGAAACGAGATATAGCTCCTACTCTCTGTCCTCTTTTTACGGATTCTCTACCTCCTTCCCTGCCTCCTTCCCCCTCTCCCTACCTCCTTCCCTCTTTCCCTACATTCTAGTGGAGGGATGGATGGAGACTTGAAGCCTACTCACAGATGAGGACTGACAGATCATTACACTGATTAGATAGACGTCAACCTCAGTAGGACTAACGAACAGACAAGACAAGTGGAAGAGGTGAGAAAATGGCCTTTCATCTCATTGACCGTGACAACTGAAATAATGAGATGACCCATAACGTACATGTAGATAATTGAGACAAAATCTTGCCAACGTCAAAACTCCAAGAACTTTAGACATTTTATTAATAATGCTGCCACAGTAGTCTGTCTTGAAAGTCCGCTTTCCATTTGCAGCAAACCACCACCAGCTACAGAACAATGAATACTTCACCTGTTTTGAACTGCTGTGAATTGGTTACATAATGAAATGCAAAAAAAAATACAAACGAGTTACTGAGATTAAAAACATGTGTCATTATTTGAGGCGTTCAGTAAAACAAATTGACTTTCTCTCTAGTAAATGTCTGTCTCTGTGTTAGGGTAGGATAGTGGAGGGAGGTGGAGAGGGCTTGGCAGAGGAACAGCCATACGTCTCTGTGTTAGGGTAGGATAGTGGAGGGAGGTAGAGAGGGCTTGGCAGAGGAACAGCCATACGTCTCTGTGTTAGGGTAGGATAGTGGAGGGAGGTGGAGAGGGCTTGGCAGAGGAACAGCCATACGTCTCTGCGTTAGGGTAGGATAGTGGAGGGAGGTGGAGAGGGCTTGGCAGAGGAACAGCCATACGTCTCTGTGTTAGGGTAGGATAGTGGAGGGAGGTGGATAGGGCTTGGCAGAGGAACAGCCATACGTCTCTGTGTTAGAGTAGGACAGTGGAGGGAGGTGGAGGGGGCTCTGTGAGCTGGAGCTGGCCCTGTATGGGAGAGACTGATGACTGGCTGACTGGCACCTCCTCCATCTGTCCCAAATCCTCCTCTGATCTAGTCTGACTCTGGGGAGCTGCACGCGACCACAGGCACACACAAACACATTGGCAAACACTGTACACACACATTGGCGAACACTACACAGACACACACGTGACAGTCAGCAGTAGAATGACCATTGGGGCTACCAGCTCACTGCGCCTCAGTCAAACAGTATGACGAAACACAATACGATAAAGATAGCTGTCTAACCTGACGACCAGATTGACAACATAGCCCACTGCTAAACAGCTGTCTGTCCTGACGACCAGACCGACAACACAGCCCACTGCTAAACAGCTGTCTGTCCTGACGACCAGACCGACAACACAGCCCACTGCTAAACAGCTGTCTGTCCTGACGACCAGACCGACAACACAGCCCACTGATAAACAGCTGTCTGTCCTGACGACCAGATTGACAACATAGCCCACTGCTAAACAGCTGTCTGTCCTGACGACCAGACCTACAACACAGCCCACTGCTAAACAGCTGTCTGTCCTGACGACCAGACCGACAACACAGCCCACTGCTAAACAGCTGTCTGTCCTGACGACCAGACCGACAACACAGCCCACTGATAAACAGCTGTCTGTCCTGACGACCAGATTAACAACATAGCCCACTGCTAAACAGCTGTCTGTCCTGACGACCAGACCGACAACACAGCCCACTGCTAAACAGCTGTCTGTCCTGACGACCAGACCGACAACACAGCCCACTGATAAACAGCTGTCTTCCCTGACGACCAGACCTACAACACAGCCCACTGCTAAACAGCTGTCTGCCCTGACGACCAGATCTACAACACAGCCCACTGATAAACAGCTGTCTGCCCTGACGACCAGACCTACAACATAGCCCACTGCTAATGCATTTAACACAGAACATCCAAAACATACACTACATGGTAAAAAGTATTTCAGCCACACCCATTGCTGAAAGGTGTATAAAATCGAGCACACAGCCATGCAATCTTCATAGACAGACATTGGCAGTAAAGGATGGCCTTACTGAAGAGCTCAGGGAATTTCAACGTGGCACCATCATAGGATGACACCTTTCCAACAAGTCAGTTTGTAAAATTTCTGCCCTGTTAGAGCTGCCCCGGTCAACTGTAAGTGCTGTTATTATAAAGTGGAAACGTAATGGCTCAACAGCGAAGTGGTAGGCCACACAAGCTCACAGAACGGGATCGCCGAGTGCTGAAGCACGTAGCTTATAAAGATCATCTGTTCTCGGTTTGAACTCTCACTACCGAGGTCCAAACTGCCTCTGGAAGCAACGTCAGCACAATAACTGTTCATCGCGAGCACACAAGCCTAAGATCACCGTGCACAATGCCAAGCGTTTGCTGGAGTGGAGTAAAGCTCGCCGCCATTGGATTCTGGAGCAGTGGAAACGAGTTCTCTGGAGTGATGAATCACGCTTCACCATCTGGCATTCCGACGGACGAATCTGGGTTTGGAGGATGCCAGGTGAACGCGACCTGCTCCAATGCACAGTGCCAACTGTAAAGTTTGGTGGAGGAGGAATAATGGTCTGGGTGTCACACGGAATGACGCTGGAGAGACGACGCCAGAACAGGGAGTAAAACATTTCATTATAACGGACAGAGACGATACAGGAACAGCGTCAGAAACAAATTCAGAAGACAAAAACAATACAATGCAGCAGCGTTGGAACAGAGCTGGGGAACTGACAAATATAGGAGAGGAAATAACAGGTGATGAGTGAGTCCAGGTGAGTCCAATAACGCTGGTGCGAGTGACGAGGGAAGGCAGGTGTGAGTGATGATGGCAGGAGCGTGTGATGCAGGGCAGGTGTGAGTGATGATGGCAGGAGCGTGTGATGCAAGGCAGGTGTGAGTGATGGATGGCAGGAGCGTGTGATGCAGGGCAGGTGTGAGTGATGATGGCAGGAGCGTGTGATGCAAGGCAGGTGTGAGTGATGGATGGCAGGAGCGTGTGATGCAGGGCAGGTGTGAGTGATGGATGGCAGGAGCGTGTGATGGAGGGCAGGTGTGAGTGATGGATGGCAGGAGCGTGTGATGCAGGGCAGGTGTGAGTGATGATGGCAGGAGCGTGTGATGCAGGGCAGGTGTGAGTGATGGATGGCAGGAGCGTGTGATGCAGGGCAGGTGTGAGTGATGGATGGCAGGAGCGTGTGATGGAGGGCAGGTGTGAGTGATGGATGGCAGGAGCGTGTGATGGAGGGCAGGTGTGAGTGATGGATGGCAGGAGCATGTGATGGAGGGCAGGTGTGAGTGATGGATGGCAGGAGCGTGTGATGGAAGGCAGGTGTGAGTGATGATGGCAGGAGCGTGTGATGCAGGGCAGGTGTGAGTGATGATGGCAGGAGCGTGTGATGCAGGGCAGGTGTGAGTGATGATGGCAGGAGCGTGTGATGCAAGGCAGGTGTGAGTGATGGATGGCAGGAGCGTGTGATGCAGGGCAGGTGTGAGTGATGGATGGAAGGAGCGTGTGATGGAGGGCAGGTGTGAGTGATGGATGGCAGGAGCGTGTGATGCAGGGCAGGTGTGAGTGATGATGGCAGGAGCGTGTGATGCAAGGCAGGTGTGAGTGATGGATGGCAGGAGCGTGTGATGCAGGGCAGGTGTGAGTGATGGATGGAAGGAGCGTGTGATGGAGGGCAGGTGTGAGTGATGGATGGCAGGAGCGTGTGATGCAGGGCAGGTGTGAGTGATGATGGCAGGAGCGTGTGATGCAGGGCAGGTGTGAGTGATGGATGGCAGGAGCGTGTGATGCAGGGCAGGTGTGAGTGATGGATGGCAGGAGCGTGTGATGCAGGGCAGGTGTGAGTGATGATGGCAGGAGCGTGTGATGCAGGGCAGGTGTGAGTGATGATGGCAGGAGCGTGTGATGCAAGGCAGGTGTGAGTGATGGATGGCAGGAGCGTGTGATGCAGGGCAGGTGTGAGTGATGGATGGAAGGAGCGTGTGATGGAGGGCAGGTGTGAGTGATGGATGGCAGGAGCGTGTGATGCAGGGCAGGTGTGAGTGATGATGGCAGGAGCGTGTGATGCAAGGCAGGTGTGAGTGATGGATGGCAGGAGCGTGTGATGCAGGGCAGGTGTGAGTGATGGATGGAAGGAGCGTGTGATGGAGGGCAGGTGTGAGTGATGGATGGCAGGAGCGTGTGATGCAGGGCAGGTGTGAGTGATGATGGCAGGAGCGTGTGATGCAGGGCAGGTGTGAGTGATGGATGGCAGGAGCGTGTGATGCAGGGCAGGTGTGAGTGATGGATGGCAGGAGCATGTGATGGAGGGCAGGTGTGAGTGATGGATGGTAGGAGCGTGTGATGGAGGGCAGGTGTGAGTGATGGATGGCAGGAGCATGTGATGGAGGGCAGGTGTGAGTGATGGATGGCAGGAGCGTGTGATGGAAGGCAGGTGTGAGTGATGATGGCAGGAGCGTGTGATGGAGGGCAGGTGTGAGTGATGGATGGCAGGAGCGTGTGATGCAGGGCAGGTGTGAGTGATGATGGCAGGAGCGTGTGATGCAGGGCAGGTGTGAGTGATGGATGGTAGGAGCGTGTGATGCAGGGCAGGTGTGAGTGATGATGGCAGGAGAGTGTGATGGAGGGCAGGTGTGAGTGATGATGGCAGGAGAGTGTGATGGAGGGCAGGTGTGAGTGATGGATGGCAGGAGCGTGTGATGCAGGGCAACCTGGCGCCCTCAAGAGCCAGGGGAAGGGAAGAGCAGGAGCAGACGTGACACTGGGGCTGTTTTTCAGGGTTCGGGCCCCTTAGTTCCCGTGAAGGGTAATCTTAACGCTACAGCAGACAATGACAGTCTAGAAGATTCTGTGCTTCCAACTTTGTGGCAACAGTTTGGGGAAGGCCCTTTCCTGTTTCAGTATGACAATTCCCCTGTGCACAAAGCAAGGTCTATAAAGAAATGGGTTCTCGAAATCCGTGTGGCCTGCAGAAATCTGGCCTGAACAGATCCCTGACCTCAACCCCATCGAACACCTTTGGGATGAATTGGAACACCGACTGTGAGCCAGGCCTAATTGCCCAACATCAGTGCCTGACCTCACTAATGCTCTTGTGGCTGAATGGAAGCAAGTCCCTGCAGCAATGTTCCAACATCTAGTGGAAAACATTTTCCAGAAGAGTAGAGGCTGTTATAGCAGCAAAGGGGAGACCATCTCCATAGTAATGCCCATGATTTTGGAATGAGATGTTCAACGAGCATGTCCACATACTTTGGCCATGTAGTGTTTGTCTCTTGCAAACAACGTAAAGTTGGGCAACTGAACGATGAAGCAAAATAAGTAGAGTATGTTATTCACCTCCTTGTGATTGATGCAAAACTGCAGGACAATATAAATGCAGAACATTTGTCACAAACTAGTCATAAGCCGGGCTGGGTGTGGTCCAGGGACTTGACAACAAAGAGAAACACTACTACAGTACCTGCTGTCACCATACCACCACTACAGTACCTGCTGTCACTATACCACCACTACAGTACCTGCTGTTACTATACCACCACATACAGTACCTGCTGTCACCATACCACCACTACAGTACCTGCTGTCACTATACCACCACTACAGTACCTGCTGTCACCATACCACCACTACAGTACCTGCTGTCACTATACCACCACTACAGTACCTGCTGTTACTATACCACCACATACAGTACCTGCTGTCACTATACCACCACTACAGTACCTGCTGTCACTATACCACCACATACAGTACCTGCTGTTACTATACCACCACATACAGTACCTGCTGTCACTATACCACCACATACAGTACCTGCTGTCACTATACCACCACATACAGTACCTGCTGTCACCATACCACCACTACAGTACCTGCTGTCACTATACCACCACTACAATACCTGCTGTTACTATACCACCACTACAGTACCTGCTGTCACTATAACACCACATACAGTACCTGCTGCCACCATACCACCACTACAGTACCTGCTGTCACTATACCACCACATACAGTACCTGCTGTCACTATACCACCACATACAGTACCTGCTGTCACCATACCACCACTACAGTACCTGCTGTCACTATACCACCACTACAGTACCTGCTGTCACTATACCACCACATACAGTACCTGCTGTCACTATACCACCACATACAGTACCTGCTGTCACCATACCACCACTACAGTACCTGCTGTCACTATACCACCACTACAGTACCTGCTGTCACTATACCACCACATACAGTACCTGCTGTCACCATACCGCCACTACAGTACCTGCTGTCACCATACCACCACATACAGTACCTGCTGTCACTATACCACCACATACAGTACCTGCTGTCACTATACCACCACATACAGTACCTGCTGTCACCATACCACCACTACAGTACCTGCTGTCACTATACCACCACATACAGTACCTGCTGTCACTATACCGCCACATACAGTACCTGCTGTCACCCTACCACCACTACAGTACCTGCTGTCACTATACCACCACATACAGTACCTGCTGTCGCTATACCACCACATACAGTACCTGCTGTCACTATACCACCACATACAGTACCTGCTGTCACCATACCACCACTACAGTACCTGCTGTCACTATACCACCACATACAGTACCTGCTGTCACTATACCGCCACATACAGTACCTGCTGTCACCCTACCACCACTACAGTACCTGCTGTCACTATACCACCACATACAGTACCTGCTGTCGCTATACCACCACATACAGTACCTGCTGTCACTATACCACCACATATAGTACCTGCTGTCACCCTACCACCACTACAGTACCTGCTGTCACTATACCACCACACGCGGTACATGCTATCACCATACCACCACTGCAGTACCTGCTGTCACTATACCACCACATACAGTACCTGCTGTCGCTATACCACCACATACAGTACCTGCTGTCACTATACCACCACATACAGTACCTGCTGTCACCATACCACCACTACAGTACCTGCTGTCACTATACCACCACATAGAGTACCTGCTGTCACCCTACCACCACTACAGTACCTGCTGTCACTATACCACCACATACAGTACCTGCTGCCACCATACCACCACTACAGTACCTGCTGTCACTATACCACCACATACAGTACCTGCTGTCACTATACCACCACATACAGTACCTGCTGTCACCATACCACCACTACAGTACCTGCTGTCACCATACCACCACTACAGTACCTGCTGTCACCATACCACCACTACAGTAGCTGCTGTCACCATACCACCACATACAGTACGACCACAAGTTGTGGAAAAAGTACTCAATTGTCATACTTGAGTAAAATTAAAGATACCTTAACTGAAAATGACAAAAGTGAAAGTAAAAGTGGAAGTTTCTCAGTAAAATACTACTTGAGTAAAAGTAAAAAACTATTTGGTTTTAAATGGTTGACAAAGTACTACATTGTCATACTTGAGTAAAAGTACAACGTAAAAGTAATACATCAAATTCCTGATATTAAGCAAATAGTCTGGGTAATCATTGGATAAAATGTTCAGGAGTCGTATGGCTTGGGGGTAGAAGCTGTTTAGAAGCCTCTTGGACCAAGATTTGGCGCTCCGGTACCGCTAGCTGTGCGGTAGCAGAGAGTCTATGACTAGGGTGGCTGGAGTGTTTGACAATTTTTAGGGCCTTCATCTGACACAGCCTGGTATAGAGGTCCTGGTTGACAGGAAGTTTGGCCCCAGTGATGTACTGGGCTGTACGCACTACCCTCTGTAGTGCCTCGCGGTCGGAGGCCGAGCAGTTGCCATACCAGGCAGTGATGCAGCTGTAGAACCTTTTTAGGATCTGAGGACCCATTCCAAATCTTTTCAGTCTCCTGAGGGGGAATAGGTTTTGTCGTGCCCTCTTCACGACTGTCTTGGTGTGCTTGGATTACGATAGTTTGTTGTTGATGTGGACCCCAAGGAACTTAAAGCTCTCAACCTGCTCCACTACAGCCCCGTCGATGAGGATGGGGGTCGTGCTCGGTCCTCCTTTTCCTGTTGTCCACAATCATTTCCTTTGTCTTGATCACTTTGAGGGAGAGTTTGATGTCCTTGCACCACACGGTCAGGTCTCTGACCTCCTCCTTATACACTGTCTCGTCGTTGTTAGTGATCAGGACTACCACTGTTGTGTCATCGGCAAACCTTATGATGGTGTTGGGGTCATGCCTGACCGTGCAGTCATGAGTGAACAGGCAGTACAGGAGGGGACTGAGCACACACCCCTGAGGGACCCCTGTGTTAAGGATCAGCGTGGTGGATGTGTTGTTACCTACGCTTACCACCTGAGGTTTGGCCGTCAGGAAGTCCAGGTTCCAGTTGCAGAGGGAGGTGTTTAGTCCCAGGGTCCTTAGCTTAGTGATGAGCTTTGAGGGCACTATAATGTGAATCATTCATACATCAATTGTCTTAATAATTGATTTACTAACTAACTAAATAATCACAGAAATGCATAAACAAACAAACAGTAGAAATGGTTACAAGGAAATGATAGTGAGGTTCCCTAGTGGGCTAAGCTGATATGACGTCTTGGTGGACAAAAGGAAGTGGTGTGGACTGAGAAGGGCGGGAATGAGAAAAAGGAGTCCCTACACAGTTGATAATTATATTAATTGAAATGCTAATCCTTTGCACATGATTGCTATCAATATATATTTATGCTCAGTGTGTTGTCGTGGTCTCTGTTGGAATCGTCCGTCTTTCTATTGGAATTTTCATCTGAGCGTCTCCCCCTCTGCTTCCCTGAAGTCTTTCGTGGTTAGAATGGACACTTCAGAGCACCATTCAGAAATATTCTCATAGATAGATGTTTTCGGCGGTTGTCGGGGTTCGCATCCCATAGTACATCAGTTCTAGCTGCAGACTAGTAATTAGTATCTAAGATTTGCTCTTATTCTGTCGGGGTCTCAGAGATGAACCATTTCCCGCCGTGTAGCCAATCCTCCACGTGGTATGGTTAGGAATTCAACAGCCATTACAACATTAGCTTAAACTGAGGTTTTTGTGGTCTCTACTCAAACCTTTGCCCCCTCAGCTGACCGAGGATTTCTTCAGGTTTTTTTCTTTTTATTCGAAACAGTAGAAAAGGGCAGTTCCATGAAGCCAGATCATGCCTTAGTTAAACTTTAAAGGGAATACAATTCTCTCACATTAACATCATTACATCATTTCACAAATAGTTTAATCTATTCATTTGATACAATAATTAGACACAAAACTCACAATGGAGGCACCTGTATAAACAAAGTTATGGTAATGTGGCTGTATTGTATATCTTTTCATCACAAACATGAAACAAAACGGACCGGGTCGTAGCTGCCTTCTCCACCGACCGTTTACACATTCTCCAAAACATGGACATTGTTCAGTTCTCAAGTTCTGTGATGTAGAAGAAGTTCCTTAGTTCTACTGTGAAACTCTCTCTCTCAGTACTGCATGGCCCTGAAGAGAGTCTCCTCCAGGAATTTACAACCTGAGATAACAGAACCCGGGTGTAGGAAGGAGAGAGAAGGGGATGCCATGCTCTATACCCAGAAAGGGCCATGTCATGACAGTTGTCTAGAGTTTTTTTTCCCTCTCTAGCTGCACATTTAACCTGTGTGGGATAGGGGGCAGTATTTTCATGTCCGGATGAAAAGCGTGACAAAAGTAAACTGCCTGTTACTCAGGCCCAGAACCTAGGATATGCATATGTCGTGTCTTCGGCTATGCCGGATTAAGTGATATGAAATGCAATTCTATAAAATAATTTCTCTGTAATTAATATTACCTGATTGAGCTAATCATGTAAATGTAATTAACTAGAAAGTCGGGGCACCACGAAATAACATTTATAGAGCTGTTATCTTCCGAATAAACTCTTAATGACCTAGTAATATTTTACATCAATAGCAGTCAATATTAATCGTCACCTTATTTCAGTCTCATCTGAAAGTTGTAAATTCTTGGTTATCTTCACGAACCCTGGCTAACAAGTTGAATCAGCAATACAAAATTGGGTTTAATTATGTATTTACTAAATACCTAACTAATCACACAGAATTACATATACACCGAATGAATCATACCTTGATTACAAATTATGTCATAAAGGAAACCGTCCCTAGGGGACGGAACAGATATGACAGCTGGTTACACAAAGAAAAGGGGCTGGGTTTGAGTGAAAGAGCGGGAAGACTGAGGAACAAAGGGAGAAGAGATGTCTCTATCGTAAATACAGTATCTTATGCATTCTAAATTACCGCCCATTTGGAAAAGGAAAATGCAATAAATATTTACTCTGAGCTGCGCTTCGGTTGGTTAGTGGTAGATGGAAGGCCGTGTTGCCAAACAGAGTCCTTTGTCCTTTGAATAATGTCTCTGCTGGTGAATTGGCTACTTTGTAGTAACGTCGTTGTGTGGTAGATGGGATACTATGTCTGTTCTTTCTTAGCCCACGTTTGCAGCTGCTGTTGCTAACTCAACGGCTAGGAGTTATCACTTCTGTAGTGAATAAGAGTTCAAAGTTCATACCATTCGCAACCAAAGCTCATGCTGAGGTTGGCTTTGTTCTGTAGTTATTATCTGAACCATTCTGACATCAGATCGTCATCCTAATGTACCCGGAACAGGAATTTACATTTTCGTCAAGGCTTTATATAGTGGAGGGAGAAGGGTGTGTTTTCATAGTTTTATAACCCATGTCTCTTTACAGGGCCACTGATTGAGCAGAACCCTAACCTTATGAAAATCCAAATCTCTCATATGGAAGCTAAAATTACATTTAATCTTTTCAACAATAATTTTATATTCAAACATTTAAATTGAACAACGATTCCATGTGAATATGATAACTATACTGTGTAGACTTTCCACTGTAGAGTTTATGTCATCCTATCATTGATGAGAATGTCTCAGATGACAACCGAACTGACATCATATTCATTAAGTGCCAACGCATATGTCCAACTGGTTGGATTACCAAAATATGGTTCATTTCCCCCCAACTTCTGATGTTCCCAGAATCCCTATGTTAATTAACCAAAGGATTTTCAATAGTTCCATCAGTAGGGCAGAGAGAGGAAAAAGGGGGGAGAGGTATTTATGACTGTCATAAACCTACCCCCAGGCCAGCGTCATGACACATATAATTGGTCGATTTGGATAGAAAGCACTCTAAAGTTTCTAAAACTGTTAAAATAATGCATGTGATTATAACATAACCATCCAGGAAAAAAAACAATTTAAGTTCACTGTGTTTTCAATTGTTGTTTTTATTGGAAACTAGATTTTTGAGGGACCTGGTTGCAATTCCTATGGCTTCCACTAGATGTCAATAGTCTTTAGAAATTGGTTGATGTTTTTCTTCTGAGTAATGAAGAGGTAGGGCTGTTCAGAATGAGTGCCAAGCCAAGTATACTCTCTGTCTGGAGTTCACTCCACTTTGATTTTATCCGCTATTGTACACAGTATATTCAATCTTAACTTTTATTGATGATTTACGTTTTAGGATACCTAAAGTTGGATTCTTTTTTGAACTGTTTAGACCAAGTTTACAGGTAACTTATTAGATACTTTCTAGTCATGTTGGGCGAGTTGGAACCGGTGTTTGTCTGAATCAAACGCACCAAATAAATTGACATTTTGGGGATATAACGAAGGAATTTATCGAACAAAAGGACCATTTGTGATGTTAACGGGACATTTTGGAGTGCCAACAGAAGAAGATCTTCAAAGGTAAGGCATTAAATATATTGTTATTTCTGACTTTCGTGTCGCACCTCCCTGGTTGAAAATGATTTGTTATACATTTGATGAGGCGCTGTCCTCAGATAATCGCATGGTTTGCTTTCGCCGTAAAGCCTTTTTGAAATATGACGCGGTGGATTAACAAGAAATTAAGCTTTATTTAGGTGGATTGCACTTGTGATTTTATAAAAGTTAAATATCTCTAATAATTTCATTTGAATTTCACGCTCTGCAATTTCCGCTAGCGGAACGTCTAGCCGTAACAGGTAAACATGCTGGTACAAATGAGGTAAAAACTGATTTAAGTTTCCCTGCATTAAAGTCCCCGGCCACTAGGAGCGGATGACTCTGGATGACTGTTTTCCTGTTTGCTTATGGCCTCATACAGCTCATTGAAAATAGCTTCAGACTAAACATGACTCACTCAGTTCCAGGTTGGATGGTGTTTACAGATTACTGTTGTTTGTTTGCCAGAGCATGTGCTGTATATCTTGGAAATAAGAATCTTTGGTAGTAGGAATCCTTCCAGGTAGTTTTGTAAAAAATCAGGTTTAGATTTGTAGTTTTGAATTGAGGTGAAGGTTATGTTGTAGAGGGTAGTATCCTGTATATGTCCTGGTTAACATAGTGAAGATTATGTTGTAGAGGGTAGTATCTTGTATATGTCCTGGTGACATAGGTCCTAACTCTGAATCTATATTTTTGTAAAAAATGCTGAAAAATCTCTCTTTCGCACACACACACACACACACACACACACACACACACACACACACACACACACACACACACACACACACACACACACACACACACACACACACATTGTTAGAAGTAGAACAGAGCCCAGGGAAGGTGTCATTAGTCGACTCTGGTGCCGATAATTCCCTTAACTACAGGGTGCCGAACATCTCCTCCTCACACAGAGAGACAGAGAGAGATAGAGAGATCAGAGAGAGAGAGATCAGAGAAAGAGAAAGAGAGAGAGGGGGGGGGGGGACACATCAGCAGATGGACTCTGTAGGCCGTAGAGTGGGTTCACCACAGGTGAAAACAAAATGGCCAAAATGCCTCAGTATAACTATAGCAGCACCACTCAGGGAAAACTTTAGTTAATCACAGTACATTAGAACCGACTCACAGGCCCTTCAAATGACTGGGATTCAAACCTGGATCAGTCTGCTGAGATAAAGCCCAGACACTATAGCTCTGTGAGCTAATATAAGTCTTCATGTCTCAGGTCAAGGTCAGACGCCAAGGGGTCTTGGTGCACCGCACATCTTCCTCAACAAAGGTGTGCATCAACTAGGTGAAGCATATTGTCCATCCATCCATCCATCCATCCTTCCATCCATCACCATCCATCCATCCCTATAGCATACTGAGTCCTTCTGCTGTTACAGCAACAGTGATGTATTATCTAGTGGACTCTGATCAGTAGTAGAGTAGATGGAAGGAGATGGAATGAGGCCAGCAGACGCCACACACAGCGCAAAATACAGAATTGGGACAAGCTGCTGCTGGAAAACACAGGGTTTTATGCGGCGTCACAGGATGTAAGGACAGTGGTGATGAGGTGGACGGGACAGTGGTGATGAGGTGGATGGGACAGTGGTGATGAGGTGGACGGGACAGTGGTGATGAGGTGGATGGGACAGTGGTGATGAGGTGGACGGGACAGTGGTGATGAGGTGGACAAGACAGTGGTGATGAGGTGGAAGGGACAGTGGTGATGAGGTGGAAGGGACAGTGGTGATGAGGTGGAAGGGACAGTGGTGATGAGGTGGACAGGACAGTGGTGATGAGGGGGACAGGACAGTAGTGATGAGGTGGACGGGACAGTGGTGATGAGGTGGACGGGACAGTGGTGATGAGGTGGAAGGGACATTGGTGATGAGGTGGACAGGACAGTGGTGATGAGGTGGACGGGACAGTGGTGATGAGGTGGATGGGACAGTGGTGATGAGGTGAACGGGACAGTGGTGATGAGGTGGACGGGACAGTGGTGATGAGGTGGACAAGACAGTGGTGATGAGGTGGAAGGGACAGTGGTGATGAGGTGGAAGGGACAGTGGTGATGAGGTGGAAGGGACAGTGGTGATGAGGTGGACAGGACAGTGGTGATGAGGGGGACAGGACAGTAGTGATGAGGTGGACGGGACAGTGGTGATGAGGTGGACGGGACAGTGGTGATGAGGTGGAAGGGACAATGGTGATGAGGTGGACAGGACAGTGGTGATGAGGTGGACAGGACAGTGGTGATGAGGTGGACGGGACAGTGGTGATGAGGTGGAAGGGACAGTGTGTGTTTACTACACAAATACTACTACTACTGCCTCTACTACTACTACTGGAACTACTACTACTACTACTGCCTCTACTACTACTGCTACTACTACTACTACTACTACTACTACTACTGCTACTACTACTACTACTACTACTGCTGCTACTACAACTACTACTACTACTACTACTACTACTACTACTTCTACTTCTGCTACTACTACTACTGCTACTACTACTACTTCTACTACTATTACTGCTACTACTGCTACTGCTACTACTGCTACTAATACTACTACTAATGACACCGTTATGTAGTGACACCTGTCAATCAGACCTGAGACCTAAAGTACGTATCACCAAAATATCTGATGTTACACTAAACATTCAACAGACAACGCTCTCACGCACTACAGGCAGTACCACCAGTTGCTTAGCAACCTTAAAATCACTGCAGTGAAACATAAGAGAAAATGTAATTAATATTTTGAAAACAACACACATATTAGGACATTTTTCGAACTCTGCAGGGCAAGTTTCTCTGGTTTAATCACATACTTTTAGCTCAGACATTGATCATACGCAGTAATACGTATTAACAGTGTTGATATTAACAGTCCCCGCAGGTAAGATACCTACCGGTATGGCCAGAGTGACGCAGGGTGTACGCACACAGGAACACACACACACGCACGCATGCATGCACGCACGCACACACACACACACACGCACACAGCTCATGTTTACCAATTCAGATTGACTACAAGACAGCTGGGTTGTAGACAATCTGTGCTAGAATCTGTTCTTACTCATTTGTCTAATACTCTGGAGAGATGCAGCGTATGATGATTGATTATAGAATGTATCATAGCATTTTATCATAGAATGTATCATAGAATGTATTATAGAATATTATCATAGAATGTATTAAAGAATATATCATAGAATGTATTATAGAATGTATCATAGAATGTACTATAGAATGTATGATAGAATGTATGCAAGAATGTATTATAGAATGTATTATAGAATGTATTATAGAATGTATCATAGAATGTATTATAAATGTATGATAGAATGTATGCAAGAATGTATTATAGAATGTATCATAGAATGTATAATAGAATGTATGATAGAATATATGATAGAATGTATTATAGAATGTATCATAGAATGTATCATAGAATGTATTATAGAATGTATCATAGAATGTATTATAGAATATATTGTAGAATGTATGATAGAATATATGATAGAATGTATTATAGAATGTATCATAGAATGTATGATAGAATGTATGATAGAATATATGATAGAATATATGATAGAATGTATCATAGAATGTATTATAGAATGTATAATAGAATGTATGATAGAATATATGATAGAATGTATTATAGAATGTATCATAGAATGTATGATAGAATGTATGATAGAATATATGATAGAATATATGATAGAATGTATTATAGAATGTATCATAGAATGTATGATAGAATGTATGATAGAATATATGATAGAATGTATCATAGAATGTATCATAGAATGTATGATAGAATATATGATAGAATGTATCATAGAATGTATCATAGAATGTATGATAGAATTTCTGATAGAATGTATTATAGAATGTATCATAGAGTGTACCATAGAATGTACTCGTGTCACATACTGTACCAAGTATCTATGACCTACTGTTGTCACGTTTACTCCCGCTCCCCCTCTCCGGCGCTCGACGTCGCCAAGTTGTCCCACCATTACGTCCACCTGACACCATCGTTACGCGCACCTGCGCCTCATGACACTCACCTGAACTCCATCACCTTCCTGATTACCTCCCCTATATCTGTCACTGCCCCTTTGGATCTTTCCCCAGGTGTTATTGACTCCGTATCTGTTTCATGTCTATACGCTACTCGTAGTTCTTGTTTAGTACTATGTTCTATTTATTATTCGATTTGAACTCCCTGTACTCGCGTCCCGACTCCCAGGGTACACTGCAGGATTCCCCAACTGGCAGCTCCAGAAACTTTTATTTACAATTGTTTTATTATTGACATAAAAGACTGTAAAAACACCAAGAAATCTGCTCCAAGTTATTTTAATTTCAGAAATCTGTTCCCCAGTATTCCCACACATAGTAGAGAAACAGGAAGTGATGATTTACAAATGTAATCAAGGTTTGAAGTGAAATGATGATCTTTTAGTCATATATTACATCTGTTTGGGCTTCTTGAAGCCGAACTGCACGTGAGGAGGACGGGCACTCAGATGAGCTTCCCCGAGACGGTTTCTGACAGTTTGTACAGAAATTCTTGCAAACCCACAGTTTCATCAGCTGCCCGGTGGCTGGTCTCAGACGATCTCGTAGGTGAAAAGGCCGGATGTGGAGGTCCTGGGCTGGCGTGGTTACACGTGGTTACACGGTTGTGAGTCTGGTTGGACGTACTGTCAAATTCGCTAAAATTACATTGGAGGCGGCTTATGGTAGAGAAATGAACATTCAATTATCTGGCAACAGCTCTAGTGGACCTTCCTATAGTCAGCATGCCAAATGCAAGATCCCTTAGAACTTGAGACATCTGTGGCATTGTGTTGTTTGACAAAACTGCACAGTATGGCCTTTTATTGTACAGAGTACAAGGTGCACATGTGTAATGATAATTTTTTGATGTGACACACTTGTCAGTTGGATGTATGTGTGCATAACATTTGAGAGAAATACGCTTTACATGCTGCGTTTATGTTTTTGTTCAGTGTATATTATATATATATATATATATATATATATATATATATATATATATATATATATATATATATATATATAGACTCGAGAACACACACACACGTGCATACCTGCACGCACAATACACACACACACACACACACACACACACACAATCCCCTTCAGCATCCCTGGATAGGTGATGACAGTCATAGCAGGCTGTCTGATTGGTCTGTTTAGCACATTGACACCTCACCTATTCCTTTCCTCTTCCTTCCCTCCCCTCCTCATCACTCCTTCCTTCTCTCCCCCCACCTCCCTCTCCTCCTCTTCACTCCTTCCTTCTCTCCCCCACCTCCCTCTCTCCCCCCACCTCCCTCTCTCCTTCCCTCTCCTCCTCTCCTCTCCACTGCCTCTCTCCCCCACCTCCCTCTCTCCTTCCCTCTCCTCCTCATCACTCCTTCCATCACCCCCCCCCCGCTGTTCACAAGCCTCTTAACCACCCATTGACCCCCCTTCACCCTTCTCCTCCCCCGTCTACCTCCCACTCTCCTTCTCTCCTGTGGACAAGGTGCTGAGGTGAGAGCAGATTGAGGTGGTCACGTCAGTCTGATTCAGTAGAGGGGTTTACACAGGTACAAAATACAACATGACAGAGGGGGCCCAAACCCCGAGGGCTTTTTCTTTCACACTGAACACTACTGTCTCCAGCATACATGTCCTTATAAACTATATATACAGTACAGTACAGTACAGTAAAATAACATAATGCCCTGCAAGGTAAATGGTCAAATTCTGTTGTTCTGCTCCTGAACAAGACAGTTAACCCACTGTTCCCCCGGTAGGACGTCATTGTAAATAAGAATTTGTTCTTAAATGTCTTTCCTAATGTGATATACAGTAAGCAACAGAGCATCCGACTCACACATGTAAATACACCCAATGTATCTTAACCGCAATCACGATCCAGATGGAGACATGCTGTCACTTTCATTCCTAATGTTAATTAAACAATCACACAGTACTGTATATATAGTTGTATAAGGACATCCCTCTGCACAAACAGCATACTGCATACATACCCTCCTCCCCAACACACTGGCATGCCCTTCTCCCCAACACACTGGCATGCCCTCCTCCCCAACACACTGGCATACCCTCCTCCCCAACACACTGGCATGCCCTCCTCCCCAACACACTGGTATACCCTCCTCCCCAACACACTGGCATGCCCTCCTCCCCAACACACTGGTATACCCTCCTCCCCAACACACTGGCATGCCCTCCTCCCCAACACACTGGCATACCCTCCTCCCCAACACACTGGCATGCCCTCCTCCCCAACACACTGGCATGCCCTTCTCCCCAACACACTGGCATGCCCTTCTCCCCAACACACTGGTATACCCTCCTCCCCAACACACTGGCATACCCTCCTCCCCAACACACTGGCATGCCCTCCTCCCCAACACACTGGCATGCCCTCCTCCCCAACACACTGGCATGCCCTCCTCCCCAACACACTGGCATGCCCTCCTCCCCAACACACTGGCATGCCCTCCTCCCCAACACACTGGCATGCCCTCCTCCCCAACACACTGGCATGCCCTCCTCCCCAACACACTGGCATGCCCTCCTCCCCAACACACTGGCATACCCTCCTCCCCAACACACTGGCATGCCCTCCTCCCCAACACACTGGCATGCCCTCCTCCCCAACACACTGGCATGCCCTCCTCCCCAACACACTGGCATGCCCTCCTCCCCAACACACTGGCATGCCCTCCTCCCCAACACACTGGCATGCCCTACTCCCCAACACATTGGCATACCCTCCTCCCCAACACACTGGCATGCCCTCCTCCCCAACACACTGGCATGCCCTCCTCCCCAACACACTGGCATGCCCTACTCCCCAACACATTGGCATGCCCTCCTCCCCAACACACTGGCATGCCCTCCTCCCCAACACACTGGCATGCCCTCCTCCCCAACACACTGGCATGCCCTCCTCCCCACTGGCATGCCCTCCTCCCCAACACACTGGCATGACCTCCTCCCCAACACACTGGCATGCCCTCCTCCCCAACACACTGGCATGCCCTCCTCCCCAACACACTGGCATACCCTCCTCCCCAACACACTGGCATACCCTCCTCCCCAACACACTGGCATGCCCTCCTCCCCAACACACTGGCATACCCTCCTCCCCAACACACTGGCATGCCCTTCTCCCCAACACACTGGCATGCCCTCCTCCCCAACACACTGGCATACCCTCCTCCCCAACACACTGGCATGCCCTCCTCCCCAACACACTGGCATACCCTCCTCCCCAACACACTGGCATACCCTCCTCCCCAACACACTGGCATGCCCTCCTCCACAACACACTGGCATGCCCTTCTCCCCAACACACTGGCATGCCCTTCTCCCCAACACACTGGCATGCCCTTCTCCCCAACACACTGGCATGCCCTCCTCCACAACACACTGGCATACCCTCCTCCCCAACACACTGGCATGCCCTTCTCCCCAACACACTGGCATGCCCTTCTCCCCAACACACTGGCATGCCCTTCTCCCCAACACACTGGCATGCCCTTCTCCCCAACACACTGGCATGCCCTTCTCCCCAACACACTGGCATGCCCTTCTCCCCAACACACTGGCATGCCCTCCTCCCCAACACACTGGCATGCCCTCCTCCACAAATTACAGTACGTTATCTCTCTGCACAAACAGCATACTGAATTACAGTACGTTATCTCTCTGCACAAACAGCATACTGAATTACAGTACACTGTGAATGGCAGATGCTAGTAGAATATGATGCGTAAGTAGACAGAGGTGACACTGTGATGACACAGGAAGAGTGTCATCAGGAAAGGCTGTGCAACCAGAACCTGAGACGGAGCTGCATTTCCTGACAAAATGTGAAAAATATAAAACAATAAGAGAGTGTCCTTTTCCCAAATTTGAAACCCTTATTCAAGGTCATCAAACCTAGTTTGTTAGCATTAGTTACCTGCAGATTCATCCTAGAGCTATGACAATGTTTGTATTGGCAGTAGTATGAGTCGGGATTATGTTTGTATTGGCAGTAGTATGAGTCGGGATTATGTTTGTATTGGCAGTAGTATGAGTCGGGATTATGTTTGTATTGGCAGTAGTATGAGTCGGGATTATGTTTGTATTGGCAGTAGTATGAGTCGGGATTATGTTTGTATTGATAGTAGTATGAGTCGGGATTATGTTTGTATTGGCAGTAGTATGAGTCGGGATTATGTTTGTATTGGCAGTAGTATGAGTCGGGATTATGTTTGTATTGGCAGTAGTATGAGTCGGGATTATGTTTGTATTGGCAGTAGTATGAGTCGGGATTATGTTTGTATTGGCAGTAGTATGAGTCGGGATTATGTTTGTATTGGCAGTAGTATGAGTCGGGATTATGTCGGTTCGTTGTTTAGCTAGATAACTAAATGTCTAAACAAAAGAGTCCTCTTCGCCAGATGATGACATGACCCATCAAGTCAGCCAGGTATATCTGGGGGGGATTACAGCCATCTATAATAGTGACCCATCCAGCTAGATGTGTCTGGGGGTGATTACGGCCATCTATAATAGTGACCCATCCAGCCAGGTGTATCTGGGGGTGATTATGGCCATCTCTAATAGTGACCCATCCAGCTACATGTGTCTGGGGGTGATTACGGCCATCTATAATAGTGACCCATCCAGCCAGGTGTATCTGGGGGTGATTATGGCCATCTATAATAGTGACCCATCCAGCCAGGTGTATCTGGGGGGATTACAGCCATCTATAATAGTGACCCATCCAGCTACATGTGTCTAGGGGGGATTACGGCCATCTATAGTATTTCATGAGTATTTCATGTGAACATGTCTAGACAATAGTGACCCATCCAGCTAGATGTGGCTGGGGGGTGATTATAGCATATATTTTACATGACCCATCAATTTAGACAAGTGTGTCTGGATTCCAAGAACACAGGATGAGATGTTACTATCCTTTGTGCAAGCACTTCCAAGAGTTAATGAACAGTGAGCCTGGTGAAATTTGGGGAGCGCATCGTCAGTAGTGTACCTTTGGTTCCTAGGGTGTTTCGGCCTTTCACACTATACACCCTCCCCAAAGGCGGCCAGCGACAGGGTGATCAATCCTACGCTTGCGTCCCATTCCCAATTAGTCATAGGAGTTGCCTTGTTGATGATAGCCAACATCCTATGGGACTATGCATGGCAGGGGCGTCCTCCTCCCTGAGTCAAGCATTGTTGACCGCATACCTCCTGGCCCTCTCACTTCGGGGCCCAGCTGGGGTCTTTCCTCTTCATCCAGAGCCACTGACTGCTGCCTTCTGCCACCTCCGATACAGCTTTGATTGCCGAACGCTGGCTCTGGCCCTTAATTCCAAGGTCTCTAAGCAGTCTGGTTGTAGATGTTGCCACAAAACCTCTGCAGCCCACCTCCACTGGTCGGACTTCTGTGTTCCAGCCATGATGCAGTGCTTCGGCAGCTAGATCGGCATAGCGCAGATGTTTTCGCTCATAAGCCTCATCTACTGAGTCCTCCCAGGGTACTGTGAGCTCAATGATGAAGACCTTCTTGAGCGAACGGGACCAGAGCACCATGTCAGGTCTTAGGGTGGTGGTTGCAATCTCCGGAGGAAACACAAGTTGCCGGCCAATGTCAGCTAGCATTTTCCAGTCGCGGGCCAAGCGCAGCTGGTCTCGCTCTAATGGTGTCAAGCAGCGCTTCGGTGGTTTAGCCCCTTCGCGGACAAAGTTTGTCCGTAAGGGGTGTGATGCTGCTGGGGGTGGTAGGGAGTTGTTGGCAGCTCGCTTGTCCTCCAGGGCGGACGCAAGGTTTTTAAGGACTTGGTTGTGACGCCAAGTGTAGCGTCCTTGGGTGAGGCTTGTTTTACACCCCGTGAGAATGTGCCTGAGGTTGGCTGGCATGGAACAGAGGGCACAGTCCGGATCTTCACCATACCATTGGTGAAGATTAACTGGAGTTGGAAGGACGTCATATGTTGCTCTGATGGAAAAGCTCAACCGCCTCGCTTCCATGGCCCACAGATCCTTCCAGCTGATCTTCCTCTTCTCCACACTGTCCCATCGAGTCCACTGTCCCTGTTTGGAAAGAGAGACTGCCTTGGCCCACCTTGCAGCCTCCTCCTGATGGCGTACTTCCTGCACTACCATCTTCCGCCGCTCTGGTGCAGTGGCCTTACTCCAAGCAGCACGGCTAGTTAGCCCAAGGCCTCCTCTCCCTTGCTGAACATGACCCACAATGTCAGCATGTCTGAGGGCTGCTGTTGCCTCCTGGACTGCTTTTTCTGGCCTCCATTTGCGCCCAGTTGCCAAGGTCGGCGCGTTGTTGCTCACCACTGGGTCTCGAGATTCATTCAGTGTCATCTGGAGCCTGGTTTTGAAACACTTGAATTCCTCTGTTAGACTGGTGAGGGGCAGCTTGAGGACACCATCTCCATAGAGGCCGATGGTGGTAAGGCATCGTGGAACTCCGAGCCACTTCTTTAAGTAGCCTGTGACTCCTCTTTCCATCTTCTCCACTGTTGAGATTGGAACCTCATACACTGCTAAGGGCCACAACACCCGGGGTAGGAGACCAAACTGCAGACACCAGGCCTTTAACTTTCCAGGTAGCTGGGTGTTGTCGATGGACTGTAGGCTACTACTGATGTCTTTACGCAGCTGTTGCACCTGGTCTTTGTCCTTCAGGCTTGCATCATACCACCTTCCAAGGCTTTTTACCGGCTGCTCAGACACTGTTGGGATTTGGTCATCTCCGATGAAGAATTTCAGGTCAGAGAGTACTCCCTTCACAATCGAGATGCTGCGTGACTTGGATGGTTTAATCTTCATACGGGCCCAGCTGATGTTCTCCTCGAGTTTTCTGAGCAGTCTCCTGGTGCATGGGACAGTGGTAGTCAATGTTGTAATGTCGTCCATGTAGGCTCTGAGTGGAGGGAGGCGGAAACCAGAGTCGACTCGCTGTCCACCAGCAACCCATTTTGAGGATCTGATGATAACCTCCATTGCCATTATGAATGCCAACGGAGAAATGGTACATCCTGCCATTATACCTACATTCAGGCACTGCCATGAGGTGGTGAACTCTGAGGTGGTGAAGCAGAACTGCAGATCCTGGAAGTACGACTTCACCAGGGTTGTGATGGTGTCCGGTATGTGGAAAAATCTGAAGGCAGACCACAGGAGTTCATGGGGCACAGAGCCAAATGCATTGGCGAGGTCGAGAAAGACTACATGGAGGTCCCTTTTCTCCACCTTGGCCATTTGGATCTGGTGCCAGATCATGCTGGAATGTTCCAAGCAGCCAGAGAACCCTGATATTCCTGCCTTCTGTACAGATGTATCGACGTACGCATTCCTTTGCAGGTACTCGGCCATCCTCTGGGCAATGACCCTAAAGAAGATTTTACCCTCGACATTCAGTAAGGAGATTGGGCGGAATTGGCT
The DNA here is from genome assembly GCF_002021735.2 of Oncorhynchus kisutch. Taxonomy (NCBI): domain Eukaryota; kingdom Metazoa; phylum Chordata; class Actinopteri; order Salmoniformes; family Salmonidae; genus Oncorhynchus; species Oncorhynchus kisutch. Next base: position 6,471,269 of record NC_034174.2, read on the forward strand.
GATGTTCACTGCATCCTTCTCCTTAGGGATCAGGACCCCGCCTGCCCTACGCCACACTTTGGGTATTATCTTATTTTTCCAAGCTGTTCTCATAAGCCTCCAGAGGAACCTCAGGACATCTGGTGCGTTCTTATACACTTTGTACGGGACTCCATTTGGCCCTGGGGCTGATGCTGTTCTTGCCCGTCGAACTGTGTTTTCCACCTCTTTCCATGTCGGAGGGCTGGTCTCAATATGATGTTCCGGGGGTTCAATGGGTGGGATATCTGATGGGATGGCCAGATGTTCATGTCGCTTTGAGTCAAAGTTTGTTGTTCTCAGGTGCTCCTCTAGGTCTTTCTTTGTTGTTTTTAGAGCTCCACTTTTTTCCTTCGTGAAGAGACTTAAGGAACTTGAAGGGATCTTTATAGAATCGAGTTCTAGTTTGTTCTTTCTTCCTTCTGCGTTTCCGTAGGTTCTCTGCTCTACGGAGGGATGCCAACCGGGTTTTGATATCAGCCTGAAGTGCCTCTATGCCCTCCTTCTCCACTTCCGAGGCCTTCTTCCACTGTTTCTTAAGCTGTCGCCTTTCTTGAACGAGGCGCTTGATTTCTTGTTGCCTCCTGGAAACTGGTGGGGTTGGAACCTTTCTCCCGCCTTTTGCCTCTTCCACTCCAAATCTTTCTGTCCCGTACTCATAGATAATGTCCCCCATCCTCTCCAACTTCTTCTCCACTGTGCCTCGAAGTGTCTCGAGGGTCAAGGTAAGGTCAGTATTCACTGTTTCCCACAACTTCTTGTCACTGGCGCCGGGTCACTTCACATATGGTCTGTGCCCTGGTAGTCTCCTCTCGACTGCAGGTCTGGGAGGCTCGGTGAGTTCCACTACTGTTGTTGGTTCCACCTCAGTTGTTACTTCGGTGCTTGAGTTTACGTCCTCCATGACAGTGGTACTGATGCACTGCAAACTATGGTTTGCGTCCAGTTGCTGTGCTTCATTCGACTGATTTGATCGCTTTCGCAGAAAGTAATCAATGCGAGGCCTCTGTCTCTCTTTACCCAAACACCCCTTCTTCCCCTGGTGGATCCTCAACCCATGGTGTGATGTAACTTTCCTCCAACCACAGACACATACCTGCATCTGTTTGTGGCCCGCTGTTGCAGCAGAACTTGTGACAGTTGCTGTGGTGTTCTCTTGTGCTGTGCTCTCATTACTCGTAGTCGTTTCCGGTCCAGTCGTTACCATGTTGTCAGCCGATGAGTCATCTTCCGCCCCCGCTCTCGCAGACTCTAGGGGTATTCTCGTATGTTGACTTTCTGTAGCTAAAGCGGGTGTTTCCAACATACAGCGACGCATGGGAAACTACAGAAATGGGAAGCTACCCCATGACTGTCCCAGTGGGGTCTATTCCCTCCTGTCAGCCGCCTCTCTCCGTGCCGCCACAAGGACTTTCCCCTGTTGTCAGCTGATCTTTCTCAGCAGTCACTGGACAAGTCCAGATATTCAGATTCCAAGAACACAGGATTAGTTAGAATGGGAGAATCATCATCTGGGTTAGAATCATCTAAACTTTATTAAATAATTATACAATATTTTAATCTGGACACTTTTTGTTTTTGATATTGCTACTATACAAGTAACAATTTCAGTGTACCATTTACATATTCTGTATCCTGTGACAAATAAACAAATAATGTATTTTATATAGTGTCTGTTGGGTGCATGGCCTCACATGTCAACCTTTAAAGAGATGGGTGGGGCTAAAGCTTAAGAGGGTGTGAACAATGCTGAATGGGTGTAGACAAGGAAGAGCTCTCCAGTAGGTACCAAAACATTCAAGGTCCATTTTCTCAAAAGTGGGGTTACACTTTTACCAACTTGACTTTCCCAATGTTCCTCAACATACCATTTTGTAGCTTTGTATAGAAGTAGAGACTCAATGTAAAATAAAACACAATTGCAAATGTTGCTACATAAGACAGAATTAGACATTCTCCCATCGTTGGAGAGAAAGACCAGACGATGATGACACTATGGAAAACAAATGAACAGCAATAGCGTTAAGGTAGAGTGGGGTATATTGAGCTAAAGGGGTATGTTGAGCTAAAGGGGTATGTTGAGCTAAAGGGGTATGTTGAGCTAAAGGGGTATGTTGAGCTAAAGGGGTAAGTTGAGCTAAAGGGGTATGTTGAGCTAAAGGGGTATGTTGAGCTAAAGGGGTATGTTGAGCTAAAGGGGTATGTTGAGCTAAAGGGGTATGTTGAGCTAAAGGGGTATGTTGAGCTAAAGGGGTAAGTTGAGTCACTCTTGTTTCTAGGGAAACCAAACAAAAAATAAATAATTTTAACAAATATTTAGGAAGAGGGTATCATTTCATGGAGTCTGTGAAGGAAGAAACCACATGGAAAAGGTGGTAAGCAAGTTAAAAACCTTGTTTTCCCCAAGTCAAAATGGTGACCCTGTTTATAGAACTGACCCTGTTGATAGAACTGACCCTGTTGATAGAACTGACCCTGGATATAGAACTGACCCTGGATATAGAACTGACCCTGTTTATAGAACTGACCCTGTTTATAGAACTGACTCTGTTTATAGAACTGACCCTGTTTATAGAACTGACCCTGGATATAGAACTGACTCTGTTTATAGAACTGACCCTGTTTATAGAACTGACCCTGGATATAGAACTGACCCTGTTTATAGAACTGACCCTGTTGATAGAACTGCCCCTGGATATAGAACTGACCCTGTTGATTGTGTGTTTTTCGTGTGTAAAAAAAACATTTTTTACTATTTTGATAGTGAACACTGCACGGTTGAGAAGGGCTTGTTCAGCATTTCACAAAAAAACTACAACTTGAACGTCCAGAGCGACACGCCACACACTTTACTTGGTCAGAAAATAAAAACTAGAGACATCTCAAGTTGACGCAACATTTTTGCGTAAAAGCGGCACTCAGATCACAGATGTACTCACCACGTAGAGTTGCTTCCACGACAGGGCCCATTCCTGCAGAGTGGACGTCACCTCTGTCACAATGGGGTCTTCCAGTGATACCACTGTCTCATACTGCCTGTACAATACAAACAATAACTTAAGTAAAAGCTCTGTGAAACTAGTTGGTGAGGTTGCTTGTGTATCTAGACACAGGAACCCCGCACACACACACAACCACATAGACACACGCTCGCACGCACGCACACACACACACACACACACACACACACACACACACACACACACACACACACACATACACCAAGATGCACCACACAGCATCAAAATGGGGAGTTTGTGTGTGTGTTGTGTGTGTGTGTGTGTGTGTGTGTGTGTGTGTGTGTGTGTGTGTGTGTGTGTGTGTGTGTGTGTGTGTGTGTGTGTGTGTGTGTGTGTGTGTGTGTGTGTGTGTGTGTGTGTGTGTGTGTGTGTGCGTGTGTGTGTGTGTGTTTGTGTGCATGTGTGTGTGTGTGTACATGTTTAGATACCTGACATGCTGTCAAGTTTCTATCTACACCCAACAGACTATTATTATCTAAGACTTCCTCCCAAATCATTCAGAAGTCAGACGTTTTAAAATCGCTTTGTCAAAAACTCAAACAAACTGCCATTCTACAGCTCTCACAACACTAACAGCCTAACCCCCCTCCCATCTCCTCTCTCTCTCAGTCCCCCAGCCTAACCCCCTCCCATCTCCTCTATCTCTCTCAGTCCCCCAGCCTAACCCCCTCCCATCTCCTCTCTCTCTCTCTCTCTCAGTCCCCCAGCCTAACCCCCCTCCCATCTCCTCTCTCTCTCTCAGTCCCCCAGCCTAACCCCCCTCCCATCTCCTCTCTCTCTTTGTAAGGGGTGCGTACTGGTGGCAGAGAAGTCAGACACAAAAACTGTTTCCAACGGGGCAGTTTAACAATAAAAACCCACCGGAAACCAGAACAATCAATAAATGGGTTCAAAACCCGACAAACACCAGACATAACGTGCACAAGCACTTACAAATAAACAATACCGGACAAGGACATGGGGGGAACGGAGGGTTAAATACACAACATGTAATTGATGGAATTGAAACCAGGTGTGAAAGACAAAACAAATGGAAAATGAAAGGTGGATCGGCGATGGCTAGAAGACCGGTGACATCGACCGCCGAACGCCGCCCGAACAAGGAGAGGGAACGACTTCGGAGGAAGTCGTGACACTCTTTCTCTGTCCCCCAGCCTAACCCCCTCCCATCTCCTCTCTCTCAAGTGAAGTAGATAATATACAAAAGTGAAATAAATAAAAATGAACAGTAAACATTACACTCACAGAAGTTCCAAAAGAATAAAGACATTATAAATGTCATATTATGTATACCCCACGGGGTGAGATCTTGCGTGGAACCCCAGATCGAGGGAGATTATCAGTGGTCTTGTATGTCTTCCATTTCCTAATACTTGCTCCCACAGTTGATTTCTTCAAACCAAGCTGCTTACCTATTGCAGATTCAGTCTTCCCAGCCTGGTCCAGGTCTACAATTTTGTTTCTGGTGTCCTTTGACAGCTCTTTGGTCTTGGCCATAGTGGAGTTTGGAGTGTGACTGCTTGAGGTTGTGGACAGGTGTCTTTTATACTGATAACAAGTTCAAACAGGTGCCATTAATACAGGTAACGAGTGGAGGACAGAGGAGCCTCTTAAAGAAGAAGTTACAGGTCTGTGAGAGCCATAAATCTTGCTTTTTTGTAGGTGACCAAATACTTATTTTCCACCATAATTTGCAAATAAATTCATTAAAAATCCTACAATGTGATTTACTGGATTTTTCTCTCATTTTGTCTGTCATAGTTGAAGTGTACCTATGATGAAAATTACAGGCCTCTCTCATCTTTTTAACTGGGAGAACTTGCACAATTGGTGGCTGAATAAATACTTTTTTGCCCCACTGTATACTGTGTTGTAATCATGTACAAATGGTACAAAAAAAAGTAAAAGTAAAGTACAAAAGGGAAAATAATAAGCTGGGTTGTATTTACAATGGTGTTTGTTCTTCACTGGTTGCCCTTTTCTTGCGGCAACAGGTCACAAATATTGCTGCTGTGATGGCACACTGTGGAATTTCACCCAGTAGATATGGGAGTTTATCGAAATCGGGTTTGTTTTCGAATTCTTTGAGGATCTGTGTAATCTGAGGGAAATATGTGTCTCTAATATGGTCATACATTGGGCAGGAGGTCAGGAAGTGCAGCTCAGTTTCCACTTCATTTTGTGGGCATGAGTACACACAGCCTGTCTTCTCTTGAGAGCCATGTCTGCCTACGGCGGCCTTTCTCAATAGCAAGACAATGCTCACTGAGGCTGTACATAGTCAAAGCTTTCCTTAAGTTTGGGTCAGGTATTCTGCCACTGTCTACTCTCTGTTTAATTCTATCCAATGTGTCAAGTAATTATCTTTTTTGTTTTCTCATGATTTGGTTGGGTCTAATTGTGTTGCTGTCCTGGGGCTCTGTGGGGTGTGTTTGTGTTTGTGAACAAAGTCCCAGGACCAGCTTGCTTAGGGGGACTCTTCTCCAGGTGCATCTCTCTGTAGGTGATGGCTTTGTTATGGAAGGTTTGGGAATCGCTTCCTTTTAGGTTGTTGTAGAATTTAACGTCTCTTTTCTGGATTTTGATAATTAGTGGGTAATTCTGCTCTGCATGCATTATTTGGTGTTCTACGTTGTACACAGAGGATATTTTTGAAGAATTCTGCGTGCAGAGTCTCAATTTGGTGTTTGTCCCAGTTTGTGAATTTTTGGTTGGTGAGCGGACCCCAGACGTCACAACCTTAAAGGACAATGGGTTCTATAACTGATTCAAGTATTTTTAGACAGATCCTAATTGGTATGTTGCATTTTATGTTCCTTTTGATGGCATAGAATTCCCTTCTTGCCTTGTCTCTCAGATCGTTCACAGCTTTGTGGAAGTTACCTGTGGCGCTGATGTTTAGGCCAAGGTATGTATAGTTTTTTGTGTGCTCTAGGGCAACAGTGTCTAGATGGAATTTGTATTTGTGGTCCTGGTGACTGGACCTTTATTGGAACACCATTATTTTGGTCTTACTGAGATTTACTGTCAGGGCCCAGGTCTGGCAGAATCTGTGCAGAAGTTTTAGTGTAACCAATTGGAATGTCTGTATATTTGATCATTTCATTGAGGATACCATCAACACCACAGGCCTTTTTGGGTTGGAGGGTTTTTATTTTGTCCTGTAGTTAATTCAAGGTAATTGGAGAATCCAGTGGGTTCTGGAATCCAGTGTGTTCTGGAATCCAGTGGGTTCTGGAATCCAGTGTGTTCTGGAATCCAGTGGGTTCTGGAATCCAGTGTGTTCTGGAATCCAGTGTGTTCTGGTCTTTAATAGTTGATTTTTTAATTTAATTTTTAATTTTACCTTTATTTAACCAGGCAAGTCAGTTAAGAACAAATTCTTATTTTCAATGACGGCCTAGGAACAGTGGGTTAACTGCCTGTTCAGGGGCAGAACGACAGATTTGTACCTTGTCAGCTCGGGGGTTTGAACTTGCAACCTTCCGGTTACTAGTCCAACGCTCTAACCACTAGGCAGGTAGCCCCGATTCTAAGATTTGTATTTGATCATGTATATGTTTTTGCTGTTTGTTCTTTGTTATAGAGACAAAAAGTTTGGAGAAGTGGTTTACCCAGACATCTCCATTTTGGATTATTCGTGTTGTTGTTTGTTTAGTGTTTTCCAATTTTCCCAGAAGTGGTTAGAGCCTATGGATTCTTCAATTACATTGAGCTGATTTCTGACTTGCTGTTCCTTCTTTTTCCGTAGTGTATTTCTGTATTGTTTTAGTGATTCACCATAGTGAAGGCGTAGACTCAGGTTTTCTGGGTATCTATATTTTTGGTTGGACAGGTTTCTCCATTTCTTTCTTAGATTTTAGCATTCTTCATCAAACCATTTGTCATTGTTGTTCATTTTCTTCGGGTTTCTATTGGTCACGCCCTGACCATAGAGAGACCTTGGTGTAGTAGGCATGACAAGAGGGTGTTCTAGTTCAATATTTTGATGTTGGTGTTTTGTATGGTTCCCAATTAGAGGCAGCTGGTAATCATTGCCTCTAATTGGGGATCATATTTAGGTAAGCATTTTTCCCACCTGTGTTTGTGGGATATTGTTTTGTGTTTGTGCATCACGTTTCATTGTTGGTTTATTGTTTTTGTTTGATGTTTCACCGCAATAAAGATGTGGAACTCAACACACTCAACACACGCTGCGCCTTGGTCCGTCTCTCCTCACGATCGTAACACTATTTGAGATTTTTAGATTTGATAGGGAAGCTGAAAGGTTAGATATACTGTTTAGGTTTTCTACAGCCAGGTTTACACCTTCACTATTACAGTGGAACGTTTTGTCCAGGAAGTTGTCTAAAAGGGATTGAATTTGTTGTTGCCTAATTGTTTTTTGGTAGGTTTCCACACTACATTCCTTCCATCTATAGCATTTCTTAATATTATTCAGTACCTTTGGCTTCGATGCCTCATGATTGAGTATTGCTCTGTTCAAGTAGACTGTGATTTTTCTGTGATCTGATAGGGGTGTCAGTGGGCTGGCTGTGAACGCTCTGCGAGACTCTGGATTGAGGTCGGTGATAAAGTAGTCTACAGTACTACTGCCAAGAGATGAGCTATAGGTGTACCTACCATAGGAGTCCCCTCGAAGCCTACCATTGACTATGTACATACCCAGGATGTAACAGAGCTATAGGTGTACCTACCATAGGAGTCCCCTCGAAGCCTACCGTTGACTATGTACATACCCAGCTTGCGACAGAGCTTCAGGAGTTGTGACCCGTTTTTGTTGGTTATGTTGTCATAGTTGTGCCTAGGGGGGCATATGGGGGAGGGAATGCTGTCACCTCCAGGTAGGTGTTTGTCCCCCTGTGTGCTGAGGGTGTCAGGTTCTTGTCCAGCTCTGGCATTTAGGTGCCGCAGACTAGTACATGTCCCTGGGCCTGGAAATGATTGATTTCCCCCTCCAGGATGGAGAAGCTGTCTTCATTAAAGTATGGGGATTCTAGTGGGGGGATATAGTGGGGGGATATAGGTGGCACACAGGAGGACATTCTTCCTCTATTGAGATCATTTCCTTTTGAATTTCTAGCCAAATGTAAAATGTTCCTGTTTTGATTAATTGAATGGAGTGAGTTAGGTCAGCTCGATGTCAAAATAGCATACCCCCTGAGTCCCTTCCCTGTTTCACACCTGGTAGTTTGATGGATGGGACTACCAGCTCTCTGTAACCTAGAGGGCAACCAGTGGGTCCATCTCCACCATACCAGGTTTCTTCAAGGATGACAATGTCTGTATTTCCAATATCTTTGATGAAGTCTAGATTCCTGCTCTTTAGGCCAAAGGCAGATGACCTCAGACTTTGGATATTCCTGGATGGAATATTGGAGGTTTGGCCTCAGGCCAGTAAGTGTGAGCAGAGCCTGCTGAGCATCTGGTACATGCCATTTAAAAAAAAAAAACATTTTTACCTTTATTTAACTAGGCATGTCAGTTAAGAACAAATTCTTATTCACAATGACGGCCTAGGAACAGTGCCTTGTTCAGGGGCAGAACGACAGATTTGTACCTTGTCAGCTCAGAGATTCAATCTTGTAACTTTGGGTTACTAGTCCAACGCTCTAACCACTAGGCTACGCTGCCGCCCCACTAGCCATTGGCTTGGGCTAGTGTAAGAGTGGGGGTTTGGCCTGTTTGCCTGCTCACGGCCTGGGCGTATGTGTGACTACCATGTTGAGGCCCTCTTTGTGGGGGTGGGGGGCATGGGGTGGGCAGGAGGGGCATAGGTCTGATCTGAGGGTGCCTAAATGGGGTGTGGGCATGGTTGTCTTGGTGGGTGTTTATTGGTTGGGGTGGGGGTCTGGATGAGGTCTGGCCGAGCGTCTCGCTGGTCTGGGCGGGGAGTCTATTGATCTGTTGCTCCCGTGTGAAGTGTTAGGGCTGCGTGTGAGCGCGATGTCCTTCAGGGTTCGGGTGAAGATGGGTACTGCTGCCTTGTAGAGGTGGACCTGGTCATAAAGGCTGTTCAAGTCCAGGGTGGAGTGGTGGGCCAGGAAAACATTTGATTTTGAGGCACAGTCACGGGAAATACTTGCGTTTACCCGCTGTATTGTGGCAGTGTGGAAGTATTTTCGTGGTAGCAGGGTGGGGAAAGTTATAGAAGCTTTTTCAATCACTCCCTTCAGTGCTGTGGCCACCCTTTCCTGCTGTGCTCTCAGGTAATTTGTGCCTGTGTGTATTATTATGTGGCTGGGTGAACCTAGTTGGTCCTCAGACAGAAGGTCTAGGGCGCGCTGGGTGAACCTAGTTGGTCCTCAGACAGAAGGTCTAGGGCGCGCTGGGTGAACCTAGTTGGACCTCAGACAGAAGGTCTAGGGCACGCTGGGTGTTTGGACACCAGAGTTTATTTTATTTTCTTGTATATATTTCCCATTTGAGTCCATAAGGAGAACAATCTGTGTCTTGTGTATGTCCTCAGTGTGTGGGGGGGGTGGTAGGGGAGGGCTATCAGGGTGGCTGACAGGGGGGGTTGGAATCCCCTGGGATTCGGGTTCTTCATTTGTCTTTTCTGCTGTGATGTCAACACTATGGTCTTTTGTGGACTGTTCTGCTGTGGTGCTGAGGTGGGCTGTTCTGCTGGCTTCTCTGCGGGGGTGGCCACCTCTCTAGGGGGTTGTTCTCTGTCAAACGCTATCCCCATCACCCTCTACTGCAGCAGTCTGATCTCCTGCTCCTGCTCTTTCTCCTGTTGTAGTTGTCTCACAACAGTCCAGAGTGCAGACATGTCTCTCTCCTCCTCCAGCTCCAGCACTCCGGGTCTGGTTAAGGGGATGTTGTGCTGGACTGTTGTCTGGATCTGTGCTGACTGGAGTGTAATCACCTGCTGTTCCAGCTCCACATGCCTTACCTCCAGCTGGGTGAATTTATCCTTCATTTCAATGAGGGTACTCTGTGCTGGGAGGTTGACTTTCCGCTTGGGGTTGCTCGTCTGTGGGGTTATATAATGAAGAGGTCTGGTCTGACCAGCTCGGGGTGGGGGGTATCTTTCTCAAGGGAGAGCTTATCCTGCTGGGCTAATTATTTGATTAGGTGAAAGTTCAGCTGAGACTGTTTGGAGGTTGCCCTGGTTAATATAGCATTGTGCCATGCCAGGGGATGGTCTGTGTTAATATAGCACTGTGCCATGCCAGGGGATGGTCTGTGTTAATATAGCACTGTACCAGGGGATGGTCTGGTTAATATAGCACTGTGCCAGGGGATGGTCTGGTTAATATAGCACTGTGTCAGGGGATGGTCTGTGTTAATATAGCACTGTGCCAGGGGATGGTCTGGTTAATATAGCACTGTACCAGGGGATGGTCTGGTTAATATAGCACTGTACCAGGGGATGGTCTGGTTAATATAGCACTGTGTCAGGGGATGGTCTGGTTAATATAGCACTGTGTCAGGGGATGGTCTGTGTTAATATAGCACTGTGTCATGCCAGGGGATGGTCTGGTTAATATAGCACTGTGTCATGCCAGGGGATGGTCTGGTTAATATAGCACTGTACCAGGGGATGGTCTGGTTAATATAACACTGTACCAGGGGATGGTCTGGTTAATATAGCACTGTACCAGGGGATGGTCTGGTTAATATAGCACTGTACCAGGGGATGGTCTGGTTAATATAGCACTGTACCAGGGGAAGGTCTGGTTAATATAGCACTGTACCAGGGGATGGTCTGGTTAATATAGCACTGTGTCATGCCAGGGGATGGTCTGGTTAATATAGCACTGTGCCAGGGGATGGTCTGGTTAATATAGCACTGTGTCAGGGGATGGTCTGTGTTAATATAGCACTGTGTCAGGGGATGGTCTGTGTTAATATAGCACTGTGTCAGGGGATGGTCTGTGTTAATATAGCACTGTACCAGGGGATGGTCTGGTTAATATAACACTGTGTCATGCCAGGGGATGGTCTGGTTAATATAGAACTGTACCAGGGGATGGTCTGGTTAATATAGCACTGTGTCAGGGGATGGTCTGTGTTAATATAACACTGTGTCAGGGGATGGTCTGGTTAATATAGCACTGTGTCAGGGGATGGTCTGGTTAATATAGCACTGTACCAGGGGATGGTCTGGTTAATATAGCACTGTACCAGGGGATGGTCTGGTTAATATAGCACTGTACCAGGGGATGGTCTGGTTAATATAGCACTGTGTCATGCCAGGGGATGGTCTGGTTAATATAGCACTGTGTCATGCCAGGGGATGGTCTGGTTAATATAGCACTGTGTCATGCCAGGGGATTGTCTGGTTAATATAACACTGTGTCATGCCAGGGGATGGTCTGGTTAATATAGCACTGTGTCATGCCAGGGGATGGTCTGGTTAATATAGCACTGTGTCATGCCAGGGGATGGTCTGGTTAATATAGCACTGTGTCATGCCAGGGGATTGTCTGGTTAATATAACACTGTGTCATGCCAGGGGATGGTCTGGTTAATATAGCACTGTGTCATGCCAGGGGATGGTCTGGTTAATATAGAACTGTACCAGGGGATGGTCTGGTTAATATAACACTGTACCAGGGGATGGTCTGGTTAATATAGCACTGTACCAGGGGATGGTCTGGTTAATATAGCACTGTGTCATGCCAGGGGATGGTCTGGTTAATATAGCACTGTGCCAGGGGATGGTCTGGTTAATATAGCACTGTACCAGGGGATGGTCTGGTTAATATAGCACTGTACCAGGGGATGGTCTGGTTAATATAGCACTGTGTCATGCCAGGGGATGGTCTGGTTAATATAGCACTGTGTCAGGGGATGGTCTGGTTAATATAGCACTGTGTCATGCCAGGGGATTGTCTGGTTAATATAACACTGTGTCATGCCAGGGGATGGTCTGGTTAATATAGCACTGTGTCATGCCAGGGGATGGTCTGGTTAATATAGCACTGTACCAGGGGATGGTCTGGTTAATATAACACTGTACCAGGGGATGGTCTGGTTAATATAGCACTGTACCAGGGGATGGTCTGGTTAATATAGCACTGTGTCATGCCAGGGGATGGTCTGGTTAATATAGCACTGTGTCATGCCAGGGGATTGTCTGGTTAATATAGCACTGTGTCATGCCAGGGGATGGTCTGGTTAATATAGCACTGTGTCATGCCAGGGGATTGTCTGGTTAATATAACACTGTGTCATGCCAGGGGATGGTCTGGTTAATATAGCACTGTGTCATGCCAGGGGATGGTCTGGTTAATATAGCACTGTGTCATGCCAGGGGATGGTCTGGTTAATATAATACTGTGTCATGCCAGGGGATGGTCTGGTTAATATAGCACTGTGTCATGCCAGGGGATTGTCTGGTTAATATAACACTGTGTCATGCCAGGGGATGGTCTGGTTAATATAATACTGTGTCATGCCAGGGGATGGTCTGGTTAATATAACACTGTGCCAGGGGATTGTCTGGTTAATATAACACTGTGTCATGCCAGGGGATGGTCTGGTTAATATAGCACTGTGTCATGCCAGGGGATGGTCTGTGTGGAAGATTAAGTTGCTGATGTTCTCGCTTTTATAACAGTCAACAAAAAGTGTCTCTTGATTTTCCATAATGAGCTCCATTTTGTGATCTTTTCTTGCCTTATCATTATTTACATACAATACAGAGGGTATTGTGTTTTAATTACCTCTGAACAGCGGGAGGCAGTTTGTAAGGCCTCTCCATGTGGTTGGAGTAGACTGCGACTCTCCTGCCATTGTTGGGCTTTGACACCTCTCACTTGACACGTCAGTGCTAATTGAAGTTGTATCGAGCTTGGCAGCCTTCATTTAGCATTCAGTCCTCATGAAGTATTTTTTCTTCATGGCTTTTGGAAATTAAATATCGTTTCAGACTAAACATTACTCACTCAGTTCCAGGTTGGATGGTTTTTTCAGGTTTCTGAGAATTTAGTGTTGGAATAATAATCTCCCCCCTCTCCCTCCTTCTCTCCCTCCTCTCCCTCATTCTCTCTCCTCCTTCTCTCCCCCCTCTCCCTCATTCCCTCTCCTCCTTCTCTCCCCCCTCTCCCTCCTTCTCTCCCTCCTCTCCCTCATTCTCTCTCCTCCTTCTCTCCCCCCTCTCCCTCATTCCCTCTCCTCCTTCTCTCCCCCCTCTCCCTCCTTCTCTCCCCCCTCTCCCTCATTCCCTCTCCTCCTTCTCTCCCCCATCTCCCTCCTTCTCTCCCCCTCTCCCTCATTCTCTCCCCCCTCTCCCTCTTTCTCACCCCCCTCTCCCTCCTTCTCTCCCCCTTCCCTCCTTCTCTCCCCCTTCCCTCCTTCTCTCCCCCTCTCCCTCCTTCTCTCCCCCTTCCCTCCTTCTCTCCCCCTTCCCTCCTTCTCTCCCCCTTCCCTCCTTCTCTCCCCCTTCCCTCCTTCTCTCCCCCTCTCCCTCCTTCTCTCTCCCCCTCCCTACTTCTCTCTGCCCTGTCCCTTCTTCTCCCCATTCCCCTCCCTCCATCTGTATTTCTGTCCCCCCCCCTCTACCTCCCTTCACTCCCTCCCTCCCCAACTCCGCTCTCACAATCCCTATAACTGATTAGCATCTCCCAACCCTAAAATGTAACACACAATGAGATTAACATGCTGTCTTAGTAGAGGGGCCTCCGCTCCAGGCCCCCTGACTCCACAGCCGCTAGAAAAACATATTGTCATGAATGTCCTGTGAGGATCACAATGGGTCAGATCAGCTTGGCAATGGCTGACAGTAACCAGGCCCACTCAGACAGTAACCAGGCCCACTCAGAAAGTAACCAGGCCCACCCAGACAGTAACCGGCGGCAGCGTAGCCTAGTGGTTAGAGCGTTGGACTAGGAACCGGAAGGTTGCGAGTTCAAACCCCCGAGCTGACAAGGTACAAATCTGTCGTTCTGCCCCTGAACAGGCAGTTAACCCACTGTTCCCAGGCTGTCATTGAAAATAAGAATTTGTTCTTAACTGACTTGCCTGGTTAAATAAAGGTAAAATAAAAAAAACAGGATCACCCAGACAGTAACCAGGCCCTTTCAGAGGGGTGGGGGGGTTCTGCTGGATGGACAGCTCACACCCTGTTATAAATTACAGGAGAAGGGGACTATTTGTTGATCTACAGTATGAACAAAAGGAGATCAGAACATTGCCAGATTGCAGCTGTGCGTGTAAAGTGGTCTGAATCCTGACCCATGAACAATCAACACGAGGTGTAGGTGAAAAGCTCATCTCCCAGACAATCACTAATACGGCTGATTAGCTGTCTTAAGTCAGATATCGAGAAAAGTGAATCTAAGAGGGACCATCATACTACTCTTTTCAAATCACCGTAGTATGTTACTCTCATCACCCCAATGGCAACCGTCGACACAGCTGGCTAGCCTATCTTCCAGAGGGAACAACAATAGACGACGGGAAAGGGGAGACCCCTTTCAGACAATCAGACCTATTCAGCTTGCAACCTTCCTAAGGAGGGCTGGTTCCGACAGAGATAAACAATGAACAAAGGCATTCACACGTAAATACATTCATGATTTCTTATTCCAGTTTCAAAAATGGTCTTTTAGACATTAAATGTACTATGCATTATGTGGGCTGAATGCTGTAACAACACAGAATAACACAATAAAAGTCCCATTATGGTAGTTGACTGTCCATTACTGCTTATCACGTATTAAGCATCATTTACTCACATTACGTTACTAAAATATTTCAGTTGTTCTGTATATTACATTTGTTTTTTTTTGATGACTTTATTATTTCATTCCAAGTCATCATCTCGTCTCTATAGAGCTGCTGCCTGACAAAAAAAGCACTATTTTAGTAGATCTTCAAAGTAAATAAGGCATCGTTTTATGACAGCTGAATACCATCTATCAATCACTTAGATCATGTATTTTCAGGTGGAGATACCTCGCGAAGCAACAACTGCTCTCTATTCCTCTCCATCGTGCGTTCTTCTGTCTCTCCTCTCCGTCTCCATGTCTGCACCACGCCGACTGGACAAGTAGCCACGCAATGGATTATGGTCATTGCAGTTAATTACCACATTTTCTGCGTCAAACTATGTGGAATATTGGCCTGTTGGAGACTGTCACGACTTCCTCCGAAGATGGCTCCTCTCCCTGTTTGGGCGGCGCTCGGCGGTCGTCGTCACCCGGTCTACTAGCTGCCACCGATCCTTTTATCTTTTCTTTTGTTATGTCTGATTTGTGTTTCACCTGGTTTCATTTTGGTTAATTAGGGGGGTGGTATTTAATCTCGACATTTCCTTTGGGTTTTTGTGCGGAATTGTTTTCGTTTGACTGTCAGTTAGTTTTGGGTTGTGTTTTCTTAAGTACATGTTTAACAGGTGGTTTTTCCCTGGACTGTATCTGAGTGGGGTTTTGTGGCTACTTTGTAGTCCGGTGTCTTGTTATTTTGAACTTGTTTAATAAAACGCCCTTTTCCTTCGGGACTTGTATAATAAAACGCCCTTTTCCTTCGGGACTTGTATAATAAAACGCCCTTTTCCTTCGGGACTTGTATAATAAAACGCCCTTTTCCTTCGGGACTTGTATAATAAAACGCCCTTTTCCTTCGGAACTTGTTTAATAAAATGCCCTTTTCCTTCGGAACTTGTTTAATAAAACGCCCTTTTCCTTCGGGACTTGTATAATAAAACGCCCTTTTCCTTCGGAACTTGTTTAATAAAATGCCCTTTTCCTTCGGAACTTGTTTAATAAAACGCCCTTTTCCTTCGGGACTTGTATAATAAAACGCCCTTTTCCTTCGGGACTTGTATAATAAAACGCCCTTTTCCTTCGGGACTTGTATAATAAAACGCCCTTTTCCTTCGGGACTTGTATAATAAAACGCCCTTTTCCTTCGGGACTTGTTTAATAAAACGCACCTTTTCCTTCGGAACTTGTTTCTCCTGCGCCTGACTCCACATCTCCTTGGGGAGATCTGACAGAAGCTTCAATTCCCTACTATATCACACAGTTCGGGCTTGATCTAATTTATCTCTAGAGAAACTGCACATTGTGTGCACACAGAAAAAACTAATTCAAATAATTGAACCGTGGTCGGTAAATTGGTTGTTTAAAAAAAACGGAAGAAAAAGGTTATACTGCTCATGTCACTTTAACCACCATCCAAGTAAATCAAATCTGGGTTCAGTTAGTATTTGTTTTCTTTCAAACACTTTAGCGATTCTTGCTAGAGCAAGTGTGGCCTGGCGAAACAAAACAAACAGACTCAATAAAGTGCAGATCATTTTTTGAACTGAAAACAGACAGATTTCAAACTGGATCTCTATAGAAGAGCTGTGGGTCATACTGAACCCATTGCATCACACATCAATCATCAGGGCCATGTTCTCATCTCAAATCTAATCTAGGCCTTACATGATATCTATTAGACCAATGCACATTCACATACAATACATATAGATCACTGTGTCAGTAGATGACACAATACATATAGATCAGCATCTAGAACAGAAAACTGAACTGACTTCTGGGATCAGTATAGAAGATGGTAGAGAGACAGTGGAGGAGAAGAGGGAGAGGTAGAGAGACAGTGGAGGAGAAGAGGAAGAGAGACAGTGGAGGAGAAGAGGAAGAGGTAGAGACAGCGGAGGAGAAGAGGAAGAGACAGTGGAGGAGAAGAGGGAGAGGTAGAGAGACAGTGGAGGAGAAGAGGAAGAGGTAGAGACAGCGGAGGAGAAGAGGAAGAGACAGTGGAGGAGAAGAGGGAGAGGTAGAGAGACAGTGGAGGAGAAGAGGAAGAGGTAGAGACAGCGGAGGAGAAGAGGAAGAGACAGTGGAGGAGAAGAGGGAGAGGTAGAGAGACAGTGGAGGAGAAGAGGAAGAGAGACAGTGGAGGAGAAGAGGAAGAGGTAGAGACAGCAGAGGAGAAGAGGAAGAGACAGTGGAGGAGAAGAGGGAGAGGTAGAGAGACAGTGGAGGAGAAGAGGAAGAGACAGTGGAGGAGAAGAGGAAGAGGTAGAGACAGTGGAGGAGAAGAGGAAGAGACAGTGGAGGAGAAGAGGAAGAGGTAGAGAGACAGTGGAGGACACGAGGAAGAGGTAGAGAGACAGTGGAGGACACGAGGAAGAGGTAGAGAGACAGTGGAGGAGAAGAGGAAGAGGTAGAGACAGCGGAGGAGAAGAGGAAGAGAGACAGTGGAGGAGAAGCGGAAGAGGTAGAGAGACAGTGGAGGAGAAGAGGAAGAGACAGTGGAGGAGAAGAGGAAGAGGTAGAGAGACAGTGGAGGAGAAGAGGAAGAGACAGTGGAGGACAAGAGGAAGAGGAAGAGAGACAGTGGAGGAGAAGAGGAAGAGGAACAGAGACAGTGGAGGAGAAGAGGAAGAGGTAGAGAGACAGTGGAGGAGAAGAGGAAGAGACAGTGGAGGACAAGAGGAAGAGGAAGAGACAGTGGAGGAGAAGAGGAAGAGACAGTGGAGGACAAGAGGAAGAGAGACATTATTTATCTATATCTCCCTCTCTTTCCCTCCCTATCCTGCCCTGCCACGCTCTCCCTCCCTTTCCCTCTACCTCTACTCTCCCCCCTCCATCCCTGCCTCCTCTTCTCTCTTCCCTCTCTTCTCTCTATCTATCCCTGCCTTTCTCCAAACTGATATTCGTAGAATGTATTAGTTACGTTACCCATAAAACAACACAGAATATTGTGTTGTGGTTCAACGGTAATCTTTTAGGATTACAGTTGACCCACAACTAAAATATGTAGCCCACATTATCTTCATTACAAATAGACGGCCAACAATTGGAAAAAATATCTATTAAAATGTCATTTTGCATAATGTTTTGAAAGCGTTTATTTTAGGTCATATTAATCGAAGTAACAGATGTCTTAATTTGCATAACGGTTTTAATTAAATGCACAAAGAGACAAATTAATTGGATGTACAATCCTTTACAGTTTCCAAGTACCCCTCCTGAGGGGATATGAAAAAAGGAAAATAAGCATTTTGAGTTTTAAAATCGTATTGGAAAAAAGGGCTGGCGTACCGGATTTTGATACAATACTTATATATTGTATCCTGTCTAGCCTGGCCATAGATATAGTAAGAAAATATATTGTATCCTGTCTAGCCTGGCCATAGATATAGTAAGAAAATATATTGTATCCTGTCTAGCCTGGCCATAGATATAGTAAGAAAATATATTGTATCCTGTCTAGCCTGGCCATAGATATAGTAAGAAAATATATTGTATCCTGTCTAGCCTGGCCATAGATATAGTAAGAAAATATATTGTATCCTGTCTAGCCTGGCTCTAGATATAGTAAGAAAATATATTGTATCCTGTCTAGCCTGGCCATAGATATAGTAAGAAAATATATTGTTTCCTGTCTAGCCTGGCCATAGATATAGTAAGAAAATATATTGTATCCTGTCTAGCCTGGCCATAGATATAGTAAGAAAATATATTGTATCCTGTCTAGCCTGGCCATAGATATAGTAAGAAAATATATTGTATCCTGTCTAGCCTGGCCATAGATATAGTAAGAAAATATATTGTATCCTGTCTAGCCTGGCCATAGATATAGTAAGAAAATATATTGTATCCTGTCTAGCCTGGCTCTAGATTTATCTCCGATAACTCTTATGGTCATTGTTACAGATGCACATCTACATTTGACTCTGCTTCTCACAGCAGGAAAATAATCCTGCAGCAATAGCAAATGTGAATCATTATGTGGACAGCTGTAGATTCCCTGTACCACACTAGATAACTGTTAACTAGTCATGACTGTAGTTTTTCTGTACCACCATGCTAGATAAATCCATTCATCCCTCTCCTCTCCTCTCCTCTCCTCTCCTCTCCTCTCCTCTCCTCTCCTCTCCTCTCCTCTCCTCTCCTCTCCTCTCCTCTCCTCTCCTCTCCTCTCCTCTCCTCTCCTCTCCTCTCCTCTCCTCTCCCCTCCTCACTCCTCCATCCATCTCTCCTCTCCCCTCTCCTCCATTCCTCTCTCCTCTCCCCTCCACTCCTCCACTCCTCTCTCCTTAATCCCCTCTCCTCTCCTCTCCTCTCCTCTCCTCTCCTCTCCTCTCCTCTCCTCTCCTCTCCTCTCCTCCATCCCTCTCTTCTCCTCTCCCCTCCTCTCCCCTCCATCCCTCTCTCCTATCTTCTCCTCTCCTCTCACCTCCTCTCCTCTCTCCTCCATTCCTCTCCTCTCCCCTCCTCTCCTCCTCACTCCTCCACCCCTCTCTCCTCTCCTTCATCCCTTTCTCCTCTCCTCTCTCCTCCATCCCTTTCTCCTTTCCCCTCCCCTCCTCTCCTCTCCCCTCCTCATTCCTCCACCCCCTCTCCTCTCCTTCATCCCTTTCTCCTCTCCTCTCCTCTCCTCTCCTCTCCTCTCCTCTCCTCTCCTCTCCTCTCCTCTCCTCTCCTCTCCTCTCCTCTCCCCTCCTCACTCCTCCATCCATCTCTCCTCTCCCCTCTCCTCCATTCCTCTCTCCTCCACTCCTCCACTCCTCTCTCCTCTCCCCTCCACTCCTCCACTCCTCTCTCCTTAATCCCTCTCTCCTCTCCTCTCCTCTCCTCTCCTCTCCTCTCCTCTCCTCTCC
>NC_034174.2:6495879-6501484 GCF_002021735.2 Oncorhynchus kisutch
CAACAATTTACGACGTTTGGAATGAGACTAACGTGAGGTAAAATAAATCATTAATCAGAAGACTATTGATCAGATATGAAAATATCTGAAAGGTTATATTGGGAAATTATAACTTTGTAATCTGAATATTTTCCTTGTTGCCCCGACTTCCTAGTTAATTACAGTTACATGATTAATCAGTTTAATCACGTTATACTAATTACAGGGAATCTTTGATAAAAACGACGTCTTCAATTTAATGAGCGTAAAGACATGACATTGATAGATATTAGATGTACATATAAGATAGAATTTGACTTTGCAGTGGAATTTTATATATATCAATTGTGCAAACAGAATTGTAACTGGCCAGAATTGTACAAACAGAAGTGTACAAACAGACTGCATTGTATACAAACAAATTGGTTGTATGTGTGTTCCCATTTGAAGAGGCTACAGAGCGCCTCCGGTAGTAGTCGTTAGCGTCAGAGCAAATGAGTGAACATTTTCAGATTTAGTCTGTTAAGCCAAACGGTACTATTTCTGTCGGTCAATAATAACTTCTACAAGCCAGTAAGGTTAGAAATTAGAAGATATTCGTTCGGTGACCGAGCCGCAGTATTTTGCTGCCTACCGCACTACACCAGTGTGGACTGACTACAGGCGTATCCTTATCATGTACCGTGTCGCTCCGGTCAACATAACGCAAAGTATGCCGAATGGTTTAATGTGAGACGTCACTAGTAAACCCACCCTTTCCAGGGTAAAGGGGACCCTATTTTGTGCATTTTGTGAAGTGGATCTTCACTTCATTTGAGCCAGTTTTGCTACAGCAGGAAAATCATCCTGCAACAACAGAAAATGTGAATCATTACGTGGGATTATAATGAATGGATATTTGTTTAGGAGTTGATGGATTTTTTTTGTAAAGGAAAATCAGGTAAAGAAATGTCATAAAAGGAAAGGACAAAACTTCAGAAGTCTTTTTAAAACCTCACAGATAACATTTTAATGTGGAGGATTTTAATGTGAGCAACATGTCTCTATGCAGTGTGTGTCTGCCAGCCGGTCTGGTATTCATCTCTCTGAGCAGCTCTGCCTGCCCGTCCTCACGCCACAGCACCCCAGCCAGGGTGAGCCACCATGGAGAATCCCTGAAACAGTCCTCATAGTCACGCTCTCAGTAGAGATATACACACACACACACGCACGCACGCAAGCACATGCACACACACATGCGCGCACAAACACACACACACACGCACACACAGAACATAAATAATGCTGCTTGTTTCTTTGGTACATAATGAGGAAGGAAGCTTTATTATCTAGGTATGTAGCCAGAGGGATGGAGGAGCACTGACCTGTGACAAACTGCCTTAATAAAAGATGCTCTCCCTAGATACACACACACACACACACACACAAACACGCACACTAGATACACACACAAGCCTTCTGCTCAACCACTAGTCCGGAAGAAAAGCTGATTTGAACTGTACAAGTGAGGATGGAGATTAGTGGAGAGGAGAGGAGAGGAGAGGAGAGGAGAGGAGAGGAGAGGAGAGGAGAGGAGAGGAGAGGAGAGGAGAGGAGAGGAGAGGAGAGGAGAGGAGAGGAGAGGAGAGGAGAGGAGAGGAGAGGAGAGGAGAGGAGAGGAGAGGAGAGGAGAGGAGAGAGGAGAGGAGAGGAGAGGAGAGGAGAGGAGAGGAGAGGAGAGGAGAGGAGAGGAGAGGAGAGGAGAGGAGGGAAATCGAGGAGAGAGGAGTAGTACACCATATAGTTAATAGGGTGCTATTTGAGACACATTCACAGAGGTGAATCAGGACCCTTTCCTCTCTACACACGGATGACCACTAGTCTAACAGAAACAGGACCCTTTCCTCTCTACACACGGATGACCACTAGTCTAACAGAAACAGCACCATTCAACTCTTTTCATTTTCAGAAGACTAACTAAATCATTCTGAAACAGATAATTGTGCCTCTGTCTGGCAACAGCCTTTATATATCTTCATGATGGTATTTTATATTCAAGCCATAAAAAAAAACCTGGAGAATGAATGAATTTGTCCTAAATTAAAGTAAAGTGGAATCAAAGTCATCTATTAATATTATTATTATATAATATAGATATTAATAGCAGAAGTCTCCTGAAATAGAGCTTGGTACATTATGAGTCACCAGCTCAAAGGTAAAGCCAGCTAATTGTTTTATTTTTTATTTATTTATCTTGGCAAGTCAATTAATAACAAATTCTTATTGACAATGACGGCCTACCCGGGCCAAACCCAAACCCAGACGACGCTGGGCCAATTGTGCGCCGCCCTATGGGACTCCCAATCAAGGCCGGGTTGTGATACAGCCTGGAATCAAACCAGAGTCTGAAGTAATACGTCTAGCACTGAGAGATGCAGTGCCTTAGACCGCTGCACCACTCCCCCCCCCCCCCCCCCCCCCACTCACAGAGATAAACAACAACAAATAAACAACCGTTACTCCCAACGCTGACCGCTATGTGATCGCCGACGCCGTTGCTATGGATATCTGTCAGCGGGAGGTCATCCGACTGTGTACGGCGACGACATCACACTGCTGAGTCTATGTCTGTAGCGTGAGGTAAACACTCAGCACAGACAGATAGGAACTCTTAACAACGACATAGGTTAGCTCAGGAAGCTAATTAGCTCAATGTTATTTGAGACTTTATAGAATATAAAGTGACTCTGATGGTGAATGAGTGGGCATGGAAGACGAACAATATAAATGTGTAGCTGGATAGACAGTCAGTAGAAGAGAGGTTCAGATGAAAAGCAGAAGGACTTTAATTAGGGAGGGGGGGGGGGTAGATCAGCTAGGTTAAGGAGCCTGTCGTTTTAGAATGGATGAGAGTGGGTGAGGAGGCTGGGTAGAATCACAATGGAAATCACCTCTAGCTGTAATACTGAAGGAAGCTGAGGTATAGTAGATACTGACCTGGACTGTAGGTAACTGACCTGGCCTGTAGGTACTGATACTATTGGCTAATAGCAGTAAGGACTATCTGTTATTCAATGTGTTTCTATTGGCTAATAGCAGTAAGGACTATCTCTAATTCAATGCGTTTGTATGACTAATAGCCAGACCCAAAATCATTTTTATCAAATAATTGTTGTATAGGCCTCCCGGGTTAGCTGACATGACATCTCTCAGCTGTGCCACCAGAGACTCTGGGTTCGCGCCCAGACTCTGTCGTAACCGGCCGCGACCAGAAGGTCCGCACAATTGGCCTAGCGTCTTCCGGGTTAGGGAGGGTTTGGCCGGTGGGAATGTCCTTGTCTCATCGCGCACCAGCGACTCCTGTGGCGGACCGGCGCAGTGCACGCTAACCAAGGTGACCAGGTGCACAGTGTTTCCTCGGACACATTGGTGTGGCTGGCTTCCGGGTTGGAGGGCGCTGTGTTAAGAAGCAGTGGTTGGTTGGGTTGTGTATCGGAGGACGCATGACTTTCAACCTTCGTCTCTCCCGAGCCCATACGGGAGTTGTAGCGATGAGACACGATAGTAGCTACTAAACAATTGGATACCACAAAATTGGGGAGAAAAATGGGGTAAAATTCAAAAAATAATAACAATAAATTGTTGTATATATTTTTGCAGAATCTTCAAAAGGTCTTAAAATTCGAAATCAAATAGCTAAATGATCCTTGGTATGATCTCCCCCTCCCTTGGTTTAGACCCCTCCCTTGGCTTAGACCCTTCCCTTGGCTTAGACCCCTCCCTTGGCTTAGACCCTTCCCTTGGCTTAGACCCCTCCCTTGGCTTAGACCCCTCCCTTGGCTTAGACCCCTCCCTTGGCTTGGCCCCTCCCTTGGCTTAGGCCCCTCCCTTGGCTTAGACCCCTCCCTTGGCTTAGACCCCTCCCTTGGCTTAGGCCCCTCCCTTGGCTTAGGCCCCTCCCTTGGCTTAGACCCCTCCCTTGGCTTAGGCCCCTCCCTTGGCTTAGACCCCTCCCTTGGCTTAGACCCCTCCCTTGGCTTAGACCCCTCCCTTGGCTTAGGCCCCTCCCTTGGCTTAGGCCCCTCCCTTGGCTTAGACCCCTCCCTTGGCTTAGACCCCTCCCTTGGCTTAGACCCCTCCCTTGGCTTAGACTCTGATAGGTTAAGAACATAATACCGTCTTTTAAAAAAGGACGTTGTCTCCAGGACATGCTAGGATGGTCTGTCTGTAAGATACAAAACCAATTATCATAGCACTACTTCCTCCTAAGTTGTACGGCAGTATGGATATTGGGAACAGAACCTGTCCCTCCCTTGGCCATCTCTGTTTCAGTGACAGGTTGTCCCCCTCTTCCCCTGTCCCTCCCAGCCAGCCAATTGATCCCTCTCTCTGTGTGGGATCAGATTGAGGTAAGGAGGGTTGATCTGCTCTAATAGGCAAGAACCCATCCCCGGGGAGAACACTGATACTGCCTGGCTGCCTGGCTGCCTGGCTGCCTGGCTGCCTGGCTGCCTGGCTGCCTGGCTGCCTGGCTGCCTGGCTGCCTGGCTGCCTGGCTGCCTGGCTGCCTGGCTGCCTGGCTGCCTGGCTGCCTGGCTGGGGGAAGATTGGAGCACAGAGAGAAACACAACATTCAACACAAATATCAGCCAGTTAAGTGAAATAGGTACACAGACAACCCTACAGGGCAGTAGGTACACAGACAACCCTACAGGGCAGTAGGTACACAGACAACCCTACAGGGCAGTAGGTACACAGACAACCCTACAGGGCAGTAGGTACACAGACAACCCTACAGGGCAGTAGGTACACAGACAACCCTACAAGGCAGTAGGTACACAGACAACCCTACAGGGCAGTAGGTACACAGACAACCCTACAGGGCAGTAGGTGTATTTCTTCTCTTGCTTTGACAAAACAAAAAGGTAAACTCGGCCTCGATAAGACTGTCTGCTAGATTCAAAAACCTAAAACCTTTATTTTAGCACAAAATATGAGCCAATCAAATGGAATTCCAAACCCTACTGTATTTGTCATTCTTGTCTTGCTAAGATAAAACCACATGTGGAAACAACATTGCTTTGGTGAAGAGTGTCTGGTGAAAAATTACTATAGTCATTTCTCTCCCTCTCCCTCTCTCCCTCTCCTTCCTCCCCTCTCTCCCCCCTCACTGAAAGATTTGCCCAATACAGGAAAAGGTCAACTATTGTTTTAAAAGATGTTTTAAAAAAAATGTTTACAAAAAAAATGTTTTTATGAATATTTGTAACAACAACAGAATACTCTAGCAACACCAGAATACTTTAGCAACAACAGAATACTTTAGCAACAACAGAATACTCTAGCAACACCAGAATACTTTAGCAACAACAGAATACTCTAGCAACAACAGAATACTTTAGCAACAACCGAATACTCTAGCAACAACAGAATACTTTAGCAACAACAGATACTCTAGCAACACCAGAATACTTTAGCAACACCAGGAATACGCTAGCAACACCAGAATACTTTAGCAACAACAGAATACTCTAGCAACATCAGAATACTTTAGCAACAACAGAATACGGTTAGCAACAAAGAATACTTTAGCAACACCAGAATACGTTAGCAACAACAGAATACTCTAGCAACAACATAATACTTT
>NC_034174.2:6501584-6546584 GCF_002021735.2 Oncorhynchus kisutch
CCCTCTCCCCTTCTCTCCCCCCCTCCCTTCCCTCCCCTCCTCCTCCCTCCTCTCCACTCTCCTTCCTCGCCTCTCTCTCTCCCTCTCCTTCTCCTATCTCTCCCTCCCTCTCCTTCCTCCCCTCTCTCCCTCCCTCTCCTTCCTCCCCTCTCTCTCTCCCTCTCCTTCCTCCCCCTCTCTCCCTCCCTCCTTCTTCCCCTCTCTCCCTCCCTCTCCTTCTTCCCCTCTCTCTCTCCCTCTCCTTCCTCCCTTATTCTCCCTTCTACTTCCTCCCTATCTCCCTCCTCCTTCCTACCCTCTTCCTCTCTCCCTCTCATTCCTCCCCCTCTCTCCCTCCCTCTCCTTCTACCCTCCTCTCTCTCTCCCTCTCCTTCCTCCCCTCTCTCCCTCCCTCTCCTTCCTCCCCTCTCTCCCTCCCTCTCCTTCCTCCCCTCTCTCTCTCCCTCCTTCTCCTTACTCCCCTCCCTATCTCCCTCTCTCCCTCTCATAAATGCCCTCTCTCTCTCCCTCTCCTTCCTCCCCTCTCCCCTCCCTCTCCTTCCTCCCCTCTCTCTCTCCCTCCCCTCTATCCCTCGCAACCACTCCTTCCTCCCCTCACTCCCTCTCTCCCTAACCTTCCTGTCCTCCCTTTCTCCCTCTCCTTCCTCCCCTCCCTCTCTCCGTCTCCAACTCAACTGCTTTCCAATTCTCTCTCTCTTGATCTCTGCTGAGCACAAACTACCTATTGTGTTTAAAAACAAATGAATGAATTAAACATTTAAAAATACATACAGTACAGTACATTGAGGAGCTTGGGGCTCTATGAGAATAAAGGCTCACTATCCACCTTCAGCAATATTCTCCCCCTCTCACTCTCTCTCCCCCTCACTCCCTCCCTCCCTCCCTCCTGTCAGCTCTGACAGAGACACATAGGATGAATTATTCAACAGCCCACTGACTGACTGATTAACTGACTGACTGACTGATTAACTGACTGACTGATTAACTGACTGATGAACTGACTGATTAACTGACTGACTGACTGATGAACTGACTGATTAACTGACTGGCTGACTGACTTTTTAACTGACTGGCTGGCTGATTAACTGACTGACTGACCTTTTAACTGACTGGCTGGCTGACTGATTAACTGACTGACTGATTAAATGACTGATTAACTGGCTGGCTGACTGATTAATTGACTAACTGACTGATTAACTGACTCACTGACTGACTGATTAACTGACTCACTGACTGACTGATTAACTGTCTGACTGACTTTTTAACTGACTAACTGGCTGATTACCTGACTGGCTGACTGATTAACTGACTGGCTGATTAACTGACTGACTGACCGATTAACTGAGTGGCTGACTGATTAACTGACTGACTGACTGATTAACTGACTGACTGACTGATTAACTGACTGACTGGCTGATTAACTGACTGACTAACTGATTAACTGACTGACTGACTGACTTACTGACAGACTGGCTGGCTGGACTGAGTGACTGACTGATTGACTGGCTGGCTGACTGACAGGCTGACTGATTAACTGACTGGCTGGCTGAATAATTAACTGACTGGCTACTGGCTGGCTGACTGATTAACTGACCAACTGATTCACTGGCTGACTGATTAACTGACTGGTTGGCTGATTGACTGGCTGACTGATTAACTGACTGGCTGGCTGACTGGCTGGCTGACTGATTAACTGACTGGCTGGCTGGCTGATTAACTGGCTGGCTGGCTGACTGATTAACTGACTGGCTGACTGATTAATTGACTGGCTGGCTGACTGATTGACTGGCTGGCTGACTGATTAACTGACTGGCTGACTGACTGATTAACTGACTGGCTGGCTGGCTGACTCACTGACTGACTTACTGACAGACTGGCTGGCTGACTGACTGATTAACTGACTGGCTGACTGACAGACTGGTTGGCTGACTGGCTGGACTGAGTGGCTGACTGATTCCCTAATATATGGTATACCGGTATATGCCATTTTAGTAGACACTTTCATCCCAAGCTACTTACGGTAGTGGGACATCGAACAGAAATAGAGCTCACAACCCATTGCAACCACCATGCTCTACCAACTGAGCCACACAGGGCTAAAACACTAGTGGATTGGTGTTCTGCTCTGTTCTTTATGTTCTGTTCTGCTCTGTTATAGGCTACAACCTTAGAAAAAAGGGTCCCTGGAACCAAAAGGGTTCTACCTGGAACCCAAAGGGTTCTTCAAAGGGTTATCTTATGGGGACAGCTGAACAATCATTTTAGGTTCTAGATAGTTACTCATACATATAGTTTTGTAAATTTTCAATCCCTTCTGTGGCATGATGAGGGCATACAGTTTCTTCTAGCTTCTGGCTCAGTGTTAACTATCTACAGTGTTAGCTATCTGCTATGTCGGAAAGACAGAGATGCCTCAGAGCTGTTTGAGTCAGAGAGATGGTTCATCAACACAGATTAATCTGTTTATACAGACAGACAGACAGACAGACAGACAGACAGACAGACAGACAGACAGCGTACACATCACGGACAAACTGAAATGGTCCATCAACACAGACAGCGTGGTGAAGAAGGCGCAGCAGCGCCTCTTCAACCTCAGGAGGCTGAAGAAATTCGGCTTGTCACCTAAAACACTCACAAACGTTTACAGATGCACAATCGACAGCATCCTGGCGGGCTGTATCACCGCCTGGTACGGCAACTGCTCCGCCCACAACCGTAAGGCTCTCCAGAGGGTAGTGAGGTCTGCACAACGCATCACCGGGGGCAAACTACCTGCCCTCCAGGACACCTACACCACCCGATGTCACAGGAAGGCCATAAAGATCATCAAGGACAACAACCACCTGAGCCACTGCCTGTTCACCCCGCTGTCATCCTGAAGGCGAGGTCAGAACAGGTGCATCAAAGTGGGGACCGAAAGACTGAAAAACAGCTTCTATCTCAAGGCAATCAGACTGTTAAACAGCCACCACTAACATTGAGTAGCTGCTGCCAACACACTGACTCAACTCCAGCCACTTAAATAATGGAAAAAATGATGTAATAAATGTATCACTAGCCACTTTAAACAATGCCACTTTATATAATGTTTACATACCCTACATTACTCATCTCATATGTATATGTATATACTGTACTCTATATCATCTACTACATCTTTAGGTAATACATGTATCACTAGCCACTTTAAACTATGCCACTTTGTTTACATACCCTACATTACTCATCTCATATGTATATACTGTACTCGATACCATCTACTGCATCCTGCCTATGCCGTTCGGCCATCGCTCATTCATATATTTTTATGTACATATTCGTAATCATTCCTTTACATTTGTGTGTATTTGTGTGTATAAGGTAGTTGTGAATTTGTTAGATTACTTAGATATTACTGCATGGTCGGAACTAGAAGCACAAGCATTTCGCTACACTCGTATTAACATCTGCTAACCATGTGTATGTTACCAATAAAATGTGATTTGATTTGACAAATAGGCTGGTGATAATTCAAGGTCCTGGTGATTGGAGTGTAAACTCTCAGCTCAGTAAAAAGCCAAGGGTGAGTTACATTAATAGAGACATGGCAGATAGACTTACTGCCTCTCCTCTCCTTCCCTCTCCTACTCTGCCCCCTCTCTCCTCTCCACCCCTCTTCTACTCTTCTCTTCTCCTCTCCTACTCTGCCCCCCCTCTCCTGTCCACCCCTCTTCTACTCTTCTCTTCTCCTCTCCTACTCTGCCCCCCTCCTCTCCTCTCTTCCCCTCCCCTCTTCTACTCCATACCCACGACGTTCAGGTCCTCCCCTCCCCATACCCACGACTTTCAGGTCCTCCCCTCCCCATACCCACGATGCTCAGGTCCTCCCCTCCCCATACCCACGACTTTCAGGTCCTCCCCTCCCCATACCCACGATGCTCAGGTCCTCCCCTTCCCATACCCATGACTTTCAGGTCCTCCCCTCCCCATACCCACGATGCTCAGGTCCTCCCCTCCCCATACCCACGACGTTCCAGTCCTCCTCTCCCCATACCCACGATGCTCAGGTCCTCCCCTCTTCTACTCCATACCCACGACTTTCAGGTCCTCCCCTCCCCATACCCACAATGCTCAGGTCCTCCCCTCCCCATACCCACAATGCTCAGGTCCTCCCCTCCCCATACCCACGACTTTCAGGTCCTCCCCTCCCCATACCCACAATGCTCAGGTCCTCCCCTCCCCATACCCACAATGCTCAGGTCCTCCCCTCCCCATACCCACGACTTTCAGGTCCTCCCCATACCCACAATGCTCAGGTCCTCCCCTCCCCATACCCACAATGCTCAGGTCCTCCCCTCCCCATACCCACAATGCTCAGGTCCTCCCCTCCCCATACCCACGATGCTCAGGTCCTCCCCTCCCCATACCCACGACTTTCAGGTCCTCCCCTCCCCATACCCACGACTTTCAGGTCCTCCCCTCCCCATACCCACAATACTCAGGTCCTCCCCTCCCCATACCCACAATGCTCAGGTCCTCCCCTCCCTATACCCACAATGCTCAGGTCCTCCCCTCCCCATACCCACGATGCTCAGGTCCTCCCCTCCCCATACCCACGACTTTCAGGTCCTCCCCTCCCCATACCCACGACTTTCAGGTCCTCCCCTGATGTACAGTAGGCTTGATCATTTCTACAGTAAGATATACAGTCAGGCCGTATCATTTCTACAGTAAGATGTACAGTAGGCCTGATCATTTCTACAGTAAGATATACAGTAGGCCTGATCATTTCTACAGTAAGATGTACAGTAGGCCTGATCATTTCTACAGTAAGATGTACAGTAGGCCTGATCATTTCTACAGTAAGATGTACAGTAGGCCTGATCATTTCTACAGTAAGATATACAGTAGGCCTGATCATTTCTACAGTAAGATGCACAGTAGGCCTGATCATTTCTACAGTAAGATGTACAGTAGGCTTGATCATTTCTACAGTAAGATGTACAGTAGGCCTGATCATTTCTACAGTAAGATGTACAGTAGGCCTGATCATTTCTACAGTAAGATATACAGTAGGCCTGATCATTTCTACAGTAAGATGTACAGTAGGCCTGATCATTTCTACAGTAAGATGTACAGTAGGCCTGATCATTTCTACAGTAAGATGTACAGTAGGCCTGATCATTTCTACAGTAAGATGTACAGTAGGCCTGATCATTTCTACAGTAAGATGTACAGTAGGCCTGATCATTTCTACAGTAAGATGTACAGTCAGGCCTGATCATTTCTACAGTAAGATGTACAGTAGGCCTGATCATTTTCATTTGTTCGTTATGAGAGACTCACTACTCAGCACTTCCAAGCACAAAACACATTCTGGGCGCTCCTCTTTATAGGTTTGTTTGAAAGAGACAGAAACTAAACTCTGTAAAAGCGTTTCATGACAATTTAACTCAGTCAGAACGTGTTGCTAGCATGAGTCCATTTCATGACAATTGAACCCAGTCAGAACGTGTTGCTAGCACGAGTCCATTTCATGACAATTGAACTCAGTCAGAACGTGTTGCTAGCACAAGTCAATTTCTTGACAATTGAACTCAGTCAGAACGTGTTGCTAGCACAAGTCAATTTCTTGACAATTGAACTCAGTCAGAACGTGTTGCTAGCACGAGTCCATTTCATAACAATTGAACTCAGTCAGAACGTGTTGCTAGCAAGAATCCATTTCATAACAATTGAACTCAGTCAGAACGTGTTGCTAGCACGAGTCCATTTCATAACAATTGAACTCAGTCAGAACGTGTTGCTAGCACGAGTCCATTTCATAACAATTGAACTGTCAGAACGTGTTGCTAGCACGAGTCCATTTCATGACAATTGAACTCAGTCAGAACGTGTTGCTAGCACAAGTCCATTTCATGACAATTGAACTCAGTCAGAACGTGTTGCTAGCACAAGTCAATTTCTTGACAATTGAACTCAGTCAGAACGTGTTGCTAGCACGAGTCCATTTCATAACAATTGAACTCAGTCAGAACGTGTTGCTAGCACGAGTCCATTTCATGACAATTGAACTCAGTCAGAACGTGTTGCTAGCACGAGTCCATTTCATGACAATTGAACTCAGTCAGAACGTGTTGCTAGCACGAGTCCATTTCATGACAATTGAACTCAGTCAGAACGTGTTGCTAGCACGAGTCCATTTCATGACAATTGAACTCAGTCAGAACGTGTTGCTAGCACGAGTCCATTTCATGACAATTGAACTCAGTCAGAACGTGTTGCTAGCACGAGTCCATTTCATGACAATTGAACTCAGTCAGAACGTGTTGCTAGCAGGAGTCCATTTCATAACAATTGAACTCAGTCAGAACGTGTTGCTAGCACGAGTCCATTTCATAACAATTGAACTCAGTCAGAACGTGTTGCACGAGTCCATTTCATGACAGCAGTGAGTGATGGCGGGTAGAAAAAACAAGTCAGTGGCTTGAATGACATCGCTGCATCCCGTCTCCAAGAAAACTGCAGAAAAAATAACTGATAAACCGTGAAGCTCAACAGGCTCCCTCTCACCCTCGCTGAAAACAGAGAGCGCACTGAACAGAGAGCGCACTGAGCAGAGAGCGCAATGAACAGAGAACGCACTGAACAGAGAGCGCACTGAACAGAGAGCGCACTGAACAGAGAGCGCACTGAACAGAGAGGCACTGAACAGAGAGCGCACTGAACAGAGAGCGCACTGAACAGAGAGCGTACTGAACAGAGAGCGCACTGAACAGAGAACGCACTGAACAGAGAGCGCACTGAACAGAGAGCGTACTGAACAGAGATGCACTGAACAGAGAGGCACTGAACAGAGAGCGCACTGAACAGAGAGCGCACTGAACAGAGAGCGTACTGAACAGAGAGCGCACTGAACAGAGAACGCACTGAACAGAGAGCGCACTGAACAGAGAACGCACTGAACAGAGAGGCACTGAACAGAGAGGCACTGAACAGAGAGCGCACTGAACAGAGAGCGCACTGAACAGAGAGCGCACTGAACAGAGAGCGCACTGAACAGAAAGGCACTGAACAGAGAACGCACTGAACAGAGAACGCACTGAACAGAGAGGCACTGAACAGAGAGGCACTGAACAGAGAGGCACTGAACAGAGAGCGCAGATGCACTTGGCCAAATCAATTCCAGTAATTAATGAAATAATTATCCATTAACAGGTCCACGACCCACTTTGGGTCACGACCCATACCTTAAGAAAGGCTGCCCTACAACGTTCAGGTCCTACCCCTACCCATGCCCTACAATGTTCAGGTCCTACCCATGCCCTACAATGTTCAGGTCCTACGCCTACCCATGCCCTACAATGTTCAGGTCCTACCCATGCCCTACAACGTTCAGGTCCTACCCATGCCCTACAACGTTCAGGTCCTACCCATGCCCTACAATGTTCAGGGCCTACCCATATCCTACAACGTTCAGGTCCCACCCCTACCCATGCCCTACAACGTTCAGGTCCTACCCCTACCCATGCCCTACAACGTTCAGGTCCCACCCCTACCCATGCCCTACAACGTTCAGGTCCTACCCCTACCCATGCCCTACAACGTTCAGGTCCTACCCCTACCCATGCCCTACAACGTTCAGGTCCTACCCCTACCCATGCCCTACAACGTTCAGGTCCTACCCCTAACCATCCCCTACAACGTTCAGGTCCTACCCCTACCCATGCCCTACAACGTTCAGGTCCTACCCCTACCCATGCCCTACAATGTTCAGGTCCTACTCCTACCCGTGCCCGCAACTTTCAGGTCCTAACCCTACCCATGCCCTACAACGTTCAGGTCCTACCCCTACCCATGCCCTACAACGTTCAGGTCCTACCCCTACCCGTGCCCTACAACATTCAGGTCCTACCCCTAACCATGCCCAACAACGTTCAGGTCCTACCCCTACCCATGCCCTACAACGTTCAGGTCCTACCCCTACCCATGCCCTACACCGTTCAGGTCCTACCCCTACCCATGCCCTACAACGTTCAGGTCCTACCCCTACCTATGCCCTACAACGTTCAGGTCCTACCCCTACCCATGCCCTACAACGTTCAGGTCCTACCACTAACCATGCCCTACAACGTTCAGGTCCTACCCCTACCCGTGCCCGCAACTTTCAGGTCCCTACCAGCCAGATTGCTTCTGCTAAATGTAAAAGGCCCGGCGCTGCCCGGAACCCAAAATCAGAAATAACTTAGTAAATCCATTAACTGTTCCTCTCTGTCTGTCTCTCACTCCCTGCACTCTGCTGACGGCTGAGTTTCCATAGCAACGCCTCCGCTTGGGCTGCTCTGCTCAATGACGAGACATGAGAGAGCAGTTGGCTGTTAGCTACTTTTCGTCACTCTAAACTCAAGAAACATTATTATTTTTTGCGTGAAATAATCTCTCCTGTTTCTATATTTGATGAGGTTGAAGCACTTCTGACACCATTGTTATGATCTTAGTCAGATGTGATTTGTACT
Organism: Oncorhynchus kisutch; assembly: GCF_002021735.2. NCBI lineage: Eukaryota > Metazoa > Chordata > Actinopteri > Salmoniformes > Salmonidae > Oncorhynchus > Oncorhynchus kisutch. The sequence continues at coordinate 6,510,083 of NC_034174.2, forward strand.
GAACAGCAGAGCACAAGCAAATGGCTCAGCTTAATAATGTTAGTGAGACCCGAGCCCTACCCGTACCCTAGTTATTGATGAAAAAACAGGCCCTGATGTATAATGTCGGGCTCAAGCCGGATAGCAGAGCTCCACAAAGCAACAGGAGGGATCAGACAGCACACAACAGATGGTCTGATATAGTAAAGAGACCAAAGATAATTGTACTGTTTGTTAGTGCTGAGCGATTACTGCTCTTTCAGGTCAGTTTGGTTCTGGTTTGATTATTTCTTTTAAAGAATCACTGTTCTCGATTTCGATTGTAAAAATTTTTTTAACATTAAATGCATTGTGAAATAATGATATAAAAAATATTGGAGATTTGTTTAATAGAAATTCCAAAGCCAACAAGTGAACATTCCAATCACTAAAACATTGAAAACATTCCATTGTCTCTGTCAGGTCCACAAAATAAAATAGGACATGACTATGAAATAATCCAATATTTCAGTTGTATTTACTTAGTTTAGTTTTATTTTATTATTTTTCATTTCTTAAAGTCATCATCTCATCTCTCCTCAGGCAGTAGCAGCCAGCCAACCATCCAACCAGCCAACCAACCAGCCAACCATCCAACCAGCCAACCATCCAACCAGCCAACCATCCAACCAGCCAACCAACCAGCCAACCATCCAACCAGCCAACCATCCAACCAGCCAACCATCCAACCATCCAACCAGCCAACCATCCAACCAGCCAACCAACCAGCCAACCATCCAACCAGCCAACCAACCAGCCAACCATCCAACCAGCCAACCATCCAACCATCCAACCAGCCAACCATCCAACCAGCCAACCATCCAACCATCCAACCATCCAACCATCCAACCCATCCAACCATCCAACCAGCCAACCATCCAACCATCCAACCAGCCAACCATCCAACCAGCCAGCCAACCATCCAACCAGCCAACCATCCAACCAGCCAACCATCCAACCATCCAACCAGCCAACCATCCAACCAGCCAACCATCCAACCAGCCAACCATCCAACCAGCCAACCAGCCAACCATCCAACCAGCCAACCATCCAACCATCCAACCAGCCAACCAGCCAGCCCTCCAACCAGCCAACCAATCCAACCAGCCAACCATCCAACCAGCCAACCAGCCAACCATCCAACCAGCCAACCATCCAACCAGCCAACCAGCCAGCCCTCCAACCATCCAACCAGCCAACCATCCAACCATCCAACCAGCCAACCATCCAACCAGCCAACCATCCAACCAGCCAACCATCCAACCAGCCAACCATCCAACCAGCCAACCAGCCAACCATCCAACCAGCCAACCATCCAACCAGCCAACCAGCCAGCCCTCCAACCATCCAACCAGCCAACCAAACAGCCAACCATCCAACCAGCCAACCATCCAACCATCCAACCAGCCAACCATCCAACCAGCCAACCAGCCAACCATCCAACCAGCCAACCATCCAACCAGCCAACCATCCATCCAACCATCCAACCAGCCAGCCCTCCAACCAGCCAACCAGCCAACCATCCAACCAGCCCTCCAACCAGCCAACCCTCCAACCAGCCAACCCTCCAACCAGCCAACCATCCAACCCTCCAACCAGCCAACCATCCAACCAGCCAACCCTCCAACCAGCCAACCCTCCAACCATCCAACCAGCCAACCATCCAACCATCCAACCAGCCAACCCTCCAACCATCCAACCCTCCAACCAGCCAACCATCCAACCAGCCAACCCTCCAACCATCCAACCTGCCAACCATCCAACCAGCCAACCCTCCAACCATCCAACCAGCCAACCATCCAACCAGCCAACCAACCAGCCAACCATCCAACCAGCCAACCAACCAGCCAACCATCCAACCATCCAACCAGCCAACCATCCAACCAGCCAACCAGCCAACCAGCCAACCATCCAACCAGCCAACCAACCAGCCAACCATCCAACCAGCCAACCAGCCAACCATCCAACCATCCAACCAGCCAACCATCCAACCATCCAACCAGCCAACCATCCAACCAGCCAACCAACCAGCCAACCATCCAACCAGCCAACCATCCAACCATCCAACCAGCCAACCATCCAACCAGCCAACCAACCAGCCAACCATCCAACCAGCCAACCATCCAACCAGCCAACCATCCAACCATCCAACCAGCCAACCATCCAACCAGCCAACCATCCAACCAGCCAACCCTCCAACCATCCAACCAGCCAACCATCCAACCAGCCAACCAACCATCCAACCATCCAACCAGCCAGCCCTCCAACCAGCCAACCAGCCAACCATCCAACCAGCCCTCCAACCAGCCAACCCTCCAACCAGCCAACCCTCCAACCAGCCAACCATCCAACCCTCCAACCAGCCAACCATCCAACCAGCCAACCCTCCAACCAGCCAACCCTCCAACCATCCAACCAGCCAACCATCCAACCATCCAACCAGCCAACCCTCCAACCATCCAACCATCCAACCCTCCAACCAGCCAACCATCCAACCAGCCAACCCTCCAACCATCCAACCTGCCAACCATCCAACCAGCCAACCCTCCAACCATCCAACCAGCCAACCATCCAACCAGCCAACAATCCAACCATCCAACCAGCCAACCAGCCAACCAGCCAACCATCCAACCCTCCAACCAGCCAACCATCCAACCATCTAACGTTGTCTCTGTTCTCCCCACACTGTAATGCCAACTGTAACGGATGTGAAACGGCTAGCTTAGTTAGCGGTGGTGCGCGCTAAATAGCGTTTCAATCGGTGACGTCACTCGCTCTGAGACCTTGAAGTAGTGGTTCCCCTTGCAGAGGTATGGGCGAGGGGACGGTCTAAAGTTATACTGTTACACAACCAGCCAACCATCTAACGTTGTCTCTATTCTCCCCACACTGTAATGTCTTTAGTCATCCTATTTAGATAGGCAAGCCTGCCGAGGACAGAGCTGTCTGACAATCACTTTACCAGTTTTTCAGTAGATAGTTGGCATATTTTCACAAACGGTCTCTCTCTCTCAATTCAATGGCTTTATTGGCATGGGAAACGTGTTAACATTGCCAAAGCAAGTGAGGTAGATAATATATAAAGTGAAATTCAAAATTAACAAAAAAAAACTATTCTTTACAACAAACAACACTTTACTGTCACAAAAAGGTTGTCACATTCTCTCTCTCTCTCTCTCTCTCTCTCTCTCTCTCTCAATGTATCTCGTCAAGGATTTTTTTTATTTGACCTTTATTGGACTAGGCAAGTCAATTAAGAACTAATTCTTATTTTCAATGACATTGTTCAGGGGCAGAACGACAGCCTAGGAACAGTGGGTTAACTGCCTTGTTCAGAGGCAGAATGACAGCCTAGGAACAGTGGGTTAACTGCCTTGTTCAGAGGCAGAATGACAGCCTAGGAACAGTGGGTTAACTGCCTTGTTCAGAGGCAGAATGACAGCCTAGGAACAGTGGGTTAACTGCCTTGTTCAGAGGCAGAATGACAGCCTAGGAACAGTGGGTTAACTGCCTTGTTCAGAGGCAGAATGACAGCCTAGGAACAGTGGGTTAACTGCCTTGTTCAGGGGCAGAACGACAGCCTAGGAACAGTGGGTTAACTGCCTTGTTCAGAGGCAGAATGACAGCCTAGGAACAGTGGGTTAACTGCCTTGTTCAGAGGCAGAATGACAGCCTAGGAACAGTGGGTTAACTGCCTTGTTCAGAGGCAGAATGACAGCCTAGGAACAGTGGGTTAACTGCCTTGTTCAGAGGCAGAATGACAGCCTAGGAACAGTGGGTTAACTGCCTTGTTCAGAGGCAGAATGACAGCCTAGGAACAGTGGGTTAACTGCCTTGTTCAGAGGCAGAATGACAGCCTAGGAACAGTGGGTTAACTGCCTTGTTCAGAGGCAGAATGACAGCCTAGGAACAGTGGGTTAACTGCCTTGTTCAGGGGCAGAACGACAGCCTAGGAACAGTGGGTTAACTGCCTTGTTCAGAGGCAGAATGACAGCCTAGGAACAGTGGGTTAACTGCCTTGTTCAGAGGCAGAATGACAGCCTAGGAACAGTGGGTTAACTGCCTTGTTCAGAGGCAGAATGACAGCCTAGGAACAGTGGGTTAACTGCCTTGTTCAGAGGCAGAATGACAGCCTAGGAACAGTGGGTTAACTGCCTTGTTCAGAGGCAGAATGACAGCCTAGGAACAGTGGGTTAACTGCCTTGTTCAGGGGCAGAACGACAGCCTAGGAACAGTGGGTTAACTGCCTTGTTCAGGGGCAGAACGACAGCCTAGGAACAGTGGGTTAACTGCCTTGTTCAGAGGCAGAATGACAGCCTAGGAACAGTGGGTTAACTGCCTTGTTCAGAGGCAGAACGACAGCCTAGGAACAGTGGGTTAACTGCCTTGTTCAGGGGCAGGACGACAGCCTAGGAACAGTGGGTTAACTGCCTTGTTCAGGGGCAGAACGACAGCCTAGGAACAGTGGGTTAACTGCCTTGTTCAGGGGCAGAACGACAGAACCCCATTCCTACTGTAAAATATGTTGGTCGATCTTTGATGTTATTGGGCTATTTTCTTAAGGTCAACGATACTGGGGTCCTTCTTAAGGTCAACGATACTGGGGTCCTTCTTATGGTCAACGATACTGGGGTCCTTCTTGGGGTCAACGATACTGGGGTCCTTCTTAAGGTCAACGATACTGGGGTTTAAGGTCAACGATACTGGGGTTTAAGGTCAACGATACTGGGGTCCTTCTTAAGGTCAACGATACTGGGGTTTAAGGTCAACGATACTGGGGTTTAAGGTTAACGACGGCATTATGAACCAAATACCAGGATTGGTTGCCTCTGCAAGATGGCTGAAACTTGGTCACAAGTGGATCTTCCAGCACTCCAAGCACATCCGAAATCCACAAAGAAATAGTTCATTTACCAAAAATATATACATTTTTTCATTGGTCATCTCAGTCTCCGGACTTGAACCCCATTGAATTCCTGTGGTTTGAATTGAAAAGAGCAGTCGAAGGATATCAAGGATCTGGAAAGATTCTGTATAGGAGGAATGGTCTACGATCTCTCCCAATGTGTTCTCTAATCTCATAAAGCATGTTAGAAAAAGACTCAGTGTTGTTATCCTCGCAAGGTGAAAGAGCTAGAGTACTGAAAACAGGGGATCTAAGGTGAGGGAGATGGAGAACTGAAAACAGGGGATCTAAGGTGAGGGAGATGGAGAACTGAAAACAGGGGATCTAAGGTGAGGGAGATGGAGAACTGAAAACAGGGGATCTAAGGTGAGGGTGTTGGAGACCTGAAAACAGGGGATCCAAGGTGAGGGAGATGGAGAACTGAAAACAGGGGATCTAAGGTGAGGGAGATGGAGAACTGAAAACAGGGGATCTAAGGTGAGGGTGTTGGAGACCTGAAAACAGGGGATCCAAGGTGAGGGAGATGGAGAACTGAAAACAGGGGATCTAAGGTGAGGGAGATGGAGAACTGAAAACAGGGGATCTAAGGTGAGGGTGTTGGAGACCTGAAAACAGGGGATCCAAGGTGAGGGAGATGGAGAACTGAAAACAGGGGATCCAAGGTGAGGGAGATGGAGAACTGAAAACAGGGGATCTAAGGTGAGGGTGTTGGAGACCTGAAAACAGGGGATCCAAGGTGAGGGAGATGGAGAACTGAAAACAGGGAATCCAAGGTGAGGGAGATGGAGAACTGAAAACAGGGGATCTAAGGTGAGGGAGATGGAGAACTGAAAACAGGGGATCTAAGGTGAGGGTGTTGGAGACCTGAAAACAGGGGATCCAAGGTGAGGGAGATGGAGAACTGAAAACAGGGGATCTAAGGTGAGGGAGATGGAGAACTGAAAACAGGGGATCTAAGGTGAGGGAGATGGAGAACTGAAAACAGGGGATCCAAGGTGAGGGAGATGGAGAACTGAAAACAGGGGATCCAAGGTGAGGGAGATGGAGAACTGAAAACAGGGAATCCAAGGTGAGGGAGATGGAGAACTGAAAACAGGGGATCTAAGGTGAGGGTGTTGGAGAACTGAAAACAGGGAATCCAAGGTGAGGGAGATGGAGAACTGAAAACAGGGGATCTAAGGTGAGGGTGTTGGAGACCTGAAAACAGGGGATCCAAGGTGAGGGAGATGGAGAACTGAAAACAGGGAATCCAAGGTGAGGGAGATGGAGAACTGAAAACAGGGAATCCAAGGTGAGGGAGATGGAGAACTGAAAACAGGGGATCCAAGGTGAGGGAGATGGAGAACTGAAAACAGGGGATCCAAGGTGAGGGAGATGGAGAACTGAAAACAGGGGATCTAAGGTGAGGGTGTTGGAGACCTGAAAACAGGGAATCCAATCATTTTCCAATAATTTTGACCACTATCTTTATTAGAAGTGCTTTATATATATAAAGTAAGGTGTATAAACAATTAACCTTGTTCTCACCTGTACCAGAGACACTGTCACTCTGGAAGCCCAGAACTACAGACAGAATGGTAGGGAAATGGCCTATTTCCTCTTGGAGCTCATTGGAGCAGTTTATTTACCTTGATTGTGGGTTTCCTGGTGGAGGATCCTCGGTACCATCCTGAAAGAGAGAAATATCACAATCAATGTTTAGGAGAGGCCTGAGAACACCCCTGATCTCATCCTTTACCCCACCCTCTGAAATCCCTGAATTCAACATTAACAGTATCATCTTAATGTTATGGATAATGTGTCAGAGACTGGGCTCAGGTAGGACTGATGTTATCTTAACTTAAGTGCCTTAGACCGCTGGGGCTTTCGGGAGGTCTGTGTAGCCAAACTTCGTCATACGGGCCAAAATCAGAGAGATTTTTGTTAAAAAATCCGAATGATTCCGGATTCTGTAATCCTCTTTTTTTAAAATCCAGGTTTAGATCGATCTGGCTGTTTTTCCCCAGAAAATAATAGGATAGCATCATTCTCATCCAGATACCACAATATCGAAATGACAGAATCAGGGACTTTCAGTACTTTGAACAGGCCTTGCCATCTACTGGGCAGGTTGTGATATTACTAATACACTGTCATTGGGAAACAGAGGTGAGTGAATTCCATCAGTTGTACAACTGAATGTATTCAACTGAAATGTGTCTTCCACATTTAACCCAAGACCTCTGAATCACAGAGGTGCGGGAGGGGGCTGCCTTAATCAACATCCACCATCTTCAGCTCCCAGGGGAACATTGAAGGTACCTTGTTTTTTTAAATGTTTTTTTTATCAAGCTTGTATATCACTTATAAGTAAGTAGATGCATTTATTTGACACATTTCACACTTTTGGTTTTCAGATGTCAAAACGTTTCTTAAACCTCCTCACCTTAGGAACATTGCCCATTTTTGGGGGGGTTGTAGTGCCTCTTTAAATCCACCCAGAATCCACGCTTCCAGTGGGGATAAATCCTGTTGCTTCAAAATGATCCTAATCACTATCTTTTCAGTTCTCAAAACATTCAAAAAACCAAATACAATCCTGATTAATGGTCAGATTGGATTACCAAATCCTTATCCGGAGGATCAGAATCTACTCTTTTCAGTTTTGAAAACCCCAATTATAACATTTAGTCCTTATCAGATCCAGTCAGAAAACCTGGGCCAAGTAATTCAGCTACAAATGTTGTTGTTTTTAAATAGATAATAAAAAGACACGTGTCTCAATGTATGAAATTATTGTTATTTTCAAATACAATCTCTTTTTGGGCTTAGTTGTGGTCAATTTTCAATGTACAAATGATTATATTTATGTTCCTGCCCCCTGACCATCCTCTCCTATGAAAAACAGCCTGCGGCTGAATCTAGTCACCTATCCCTGCTTTAGGGGGTCCCTGCTTTAGGGGGTCCCTGCTTTAGGGGGTACACATTCTGAATGCAGGTTGCGGGTTATTAACATGGTTCAGACCCAGGGCCTCAAGCTTGATGATGAGTTTGGAGGGTATTATGGTGTTAAATGATGTGCTGTAGTCAAAGCGCTCGTCTTGCTTCTAACAAGATTCTCTGGTCTGATGAAACCAAGATTGAACTCTGGCCTGAATGCCAAGCGTCACGTCTGGAGGAAACCTGGCACCATCTCTATGGTGAAGCATGGTGGTGGCAGCATCATGCTGTGGGGATGTTTTTCAGTAGCAGGGACTGGGAGACTAGTCAGGATTGAGGGAAAGATGAATGGAGCAAAGTACAGAGCGATCCTTAATGAAAACCTGCTCCAGAGCTCTCAGGACCTCAGACTGGGGCAAAGGTTCACCTTCCAACAGGACAACGACCCCAAGCACACAGCCAAGACAACTCAGGAGTGGCTTCAGGACAAGTCTCTAAATGTCATTGAGTGGCCCAGCCAGAGACCGGACTTGAACCCGATCGAACATCTCTGGAGAGATTTGAAAATAGCTGTGCAGCAACACTCCCCATCCAACCTGACAGAGCTTGACAGGATCTGCAGAGAAGAATGGGAGAAACTCCCCAAATACAGGTGTGCCAAGGTTGTAGCATCATACCCAAGATGCACTGAGTAAAGGGTCTGAATACTTATGTCATGTAAATGTCAAATTTCACTTCTTTATTTTTTTTAAGAAATTTGCTAAAATTTCAATAACAAAAACATTTTATTTGTAATTATGGGGTATTGTGATGTCATTATGGGGTATTGTGATGTCATTATGGGGTATTGTGTGTACTGTAAATTAATGAAGAGAAAAACTATTTAATACATTTTAGGCTGTAATGTAACAAAATGTGGAAAGTCAAGGGGTCTGACTATGCACTGTACCACTAGAGGTGAGCGCGATTACCATCAAGTAGACTTGTGTTTTGGGGACAGGGATCACAGAACGGCGGTGGTCCCGAGCTCTGGTTCTGAGTGTCGCATGTCCAATCACAAACACACACACATATACACACACACACACACACACACACACACACACACACACACACACACACACACACACGTAATGTAGACCTCTGCTTCTCTCATTCTGTTACTGTAGAGAAACTAAGGTAAACCTACCTAGCAGGAAGTAGATATGTACAGATTGTGTATTGTTAGAGTGTAAGGGTATTATAACACACCTTGACATTTCTCCAGTATTTGGACTGTCTCTCCTATCTCCAGAGCCAGACCATGGGTCACCGTCCCGCGGAATGTACAGATCACTGTGGGAAAGAAAGAAAGAGTTCTCAGTAAGAAGACACAGAAAAAAAAGAGATCTCAAATGGTTCTTCAGCTGTAGACATAGGAGAACCATTTTCGGTTCCAGGTAGAACCCTTTCCACAGACGGTTCTACACCATCTTCTATGGTGACAGCCCAGGGAACACTTTAAGGTTCGAGATAGCACCTATTGTTTTTTTAAGAGCGTAGCAACAAAGGAAGAGTTACAAACTATATTTTAATTCTGCACTAGTTTAGTTGCCCAACAGAAAAACGCTTGACCCCTGTCTACACAGCAAGTGTAGAGGTTTGGTAGGTCTGTGTGATAGGGCATGTGAGTGTGACACTGGCAGTCTGTTATCATACAGTACCCCTAGGGCAAAACAACACTTTACTGTCACAAAAAGGTTGTCACATTCTCTCTCTCTCTCTCTCTCTCTCTCTCTCTCTCTCTCTCTCTTTCTTTCTCCATCCCCTCTCTTTCTCTCCACCCCCCCTCTCTCTTTCTCTCCATCCCTTCTCTCTCTCTTTCTCCATCCCCTCCCTCTCTCTCTCTCTCTCTCTCTCTCTAATACATACTCTCTCTCTAATAAAACACTGACCACATTTATGTATCTATGTCTCTTCCTCTCCCTCTACTTCTATCTCTGCTCTCTCTTTCTCCTCTCCCTCTAATCTCTCTCTATGTCTATATTCTATCTCTGCTCTCTCTTTCAATTCAATTCAATTCAAGGGCTTTATTGGCATGGGAAACATGTGTTAACATTGCCAAAGCAAGTGAGGTAGATAATATATACTATTCTCTCCATCATATCGAAGTAAACTCGGAGTCCTGCGATGACATGGTGTGTGGTCCTCCCACTACGACTCATCAGGAAACCATGCAGTTTATTAGACTACAGAGGAAATAAGTTACGATGAACCAGGCCTGCGTTCTCTCTCTCTCTCTCTCTAGATTAGATAGTTCTTCAATGGCTGCCTGTCTGTCTTTTCATAAAGCTTCAAGGTAAACCCAGTACTGTAAAGTGGGCCAGTCGTCTCCTCTAATGATGCTTCCAGGCTACCACAGGGTTAGTAGACTGACACAGACATAGTAGCAAACAGCAGGAACCCATTAGAGTATAGAACAGCTACCAAGCTAATTCAGCTGTTATTATTATTATTATAATTAATCTATTTGTGTAACTGTAAATGTGTTTATAGTATGTTATGTTTTGTTTTATTTAGTTCAAAGATTTTGTTTCTGTTTTTTTTGGATACCAGATAATACCAGATACCAGATAATACCAGATACCAGGACTCCCTGCAAAACAGTGATGATCTTGTTAATAATATCAAAGATACCTACAGCACCTTCAGAAAGTATTCACACCCTTTGACTTTTTCTGTTGTGTTACTGGCCTACACTCAATAGCCCGTAATGTAAAAGTGGAATTATGTTTTGCAAATTTTTACAAATTAATTACAAATGAAAAGTTTAAATGTCTTGAGTCAATAAGTATTCAACCCCTTTGTTATGGTAAGTATAAATAAGTTCAGGAGTAAAAACGTGCTTAATAAGTCATATAGTACATTGCATGGACTCATTCGGTGTACAATAATAGTGTTTAACATGCTTTCTTTGACATGCCTCTCTGTACCCCACACATACAATTATCTGTAAGGTCCCTCAGTCGAGCAGTGAATTTCTAACACAGATTCAACCACAAAGACCAGGGAGGTTTTCCAATGTCTCTCAAAGAAGGGCACCTAGTTGACTATCCTTTTGAGCATGGTGAAGTTATTAAATTACACTTTGGGTGGTGTATCAATACACCCAGTCACCACAAAGATACAGACGTCCTTCCTAACTCAGTTGCCGGAGAGGAAAGAAACCGCTCAGGGATTTCACCATGAGGCCAATGGTGACTTTAAAACAGTTACAGAGTTTAATGGCTGTGATAGGAGAAAACTGAGGATGGATCAACAACATTGTAGTTACTCCATAATACTAACCTAAAGGACAGACTGAAAAGAAGGAAGCCTGTACAGAATTGTGACGTCGGAATAGTGATGGGTGTGGAGTCAGACGGAGAGAGCAGAAGGTAGACGGGAAAAAACGCTTTAATGTCCTCAAGCACAGTAACAGGTACAAACATGGCTGAAGCCCAAAATACAGGCGCAACAAAACCCCAAACCCACTGTTACCAAAACACAGGCGCAACAAAACCCCAAACCCACTGTTACCAAAACACAGGCGCAACAAAACCACAAACCCACTGTTACCAAAACACAGGCGCAACAAAACCCCAAACCCACTGTTACCAAAACACAGGCGCAACAAAACCCATACCCACTGTTACCAAAACACAGGCGCAACAAAACCCAAACCCACTGTTACCAAAACACAGGCGCAACAAAACCCCAAACCCACTGTTACCAAAATACAGGCGCAACAAAACCCATACCCACTGTTACCAAAACACAGGCGCAACAAAACCCATACCCACTGTTACCAAAACACAGGCGCAACAAAACCCAAACCCACTGTTACCAAAACACAGGCGCAACAAAACCCCAAACCCACTGTTACCAAAACACAGGCGCAACAAAACCCCAAACCCACTGTTACCAAAACACAGGCGCAACAAAACCCCAAACCCACTGTTACCAAAACACAGGCGCAACAAAACCCATACCCACTGTTACCAAAACACAGGCGCAACAAAACCCAAACCCACTGTTACCAAAACACAGGCGCAACAAAACCCCAAACCCACTGTTACCAAAATACAGGCGCAACAAAACCCATACCCACTGTTACCAAAACACAGGCGCAACAAAACCCATACCCACTGTTACCAAAACACAGGCGCAACAAAACCCAAACCCACTGTTACCAAAACACAGGCGCAACAAAACCCCAAACCCACTGTTACCAAAACACAGGCGCAACAAAACCCATACCCACTGTTACCAAAACACAGGCGCAACAAAACCCAAACCCACTGTTACCAAAACACAGGCGCAACAAAACCCCAAACCCACTGTTACCAAAACACAGGCGCAACAAAACCCATACCCACTGTTACCAAAACACAGGCGCAACAAAACCCAAACCCACTGTTACCAAAACACAGGCGCAACAAAACCCCAAACCCACTGTTACCAAAACACAGGCACAACAAACCCCAAACCCACTGTTACCAAAACACAGGCGCAACAAACCCCAAACCCACTGTTACCAAAATACAGGCGCAACAAAACCCAAACCCACTGTTACCAAAATACAGGCGCAACAAAACCCATACCCACTGTTACCAAAACACAGGCGCAACAAACCCCAAACCCACTGTTACCAAAACACAGGCGCAACAAACCCCAAACCCACTGTTACCAAAACACAGGCGCAACAAACCCCAAACCCACTGTTACCAAAATACCGGACAGCGAAAACCCAAAAGTACACAAACACCACTAATGTAGAATAACCACAAGCCCACACAAACACCAGCGGGCTAAACAAACTTAAATAACACCCATCCCAAAACCCCAACAAGGAACAGGTGAAAACAATTAGACAGAAACAAATGAAAAGGAAAAAGGGATCGGTGGCAGCTAGTAGACCGGCGACAACGACCGCCGAGCGCCACCCGAACAGGAAGTGGAGCCACCCGAACAGGAAGTGGAGCCACCCGAACAGGAAGTGGAGCCACCCGAAAAGGAAGGGGAGCCACCCGAACAGGAAGGGGAGCCACCCGAACAGGAAGGGGAGCCACTCGAACAGGAAGGGGAGCCACCCGAACAGGAAGGGGAGCCACCTTCGGTGGTATTTGTGACAAGAATAACAATATTCCAAAACATGTATCCTGTTTGCAACAAGGCACTAAAGTAATACTGCTAAAAATGTGGCAAAGCAATTAAAGTTTTGTCCTGAATACAAAGTATTATGTTTGGGGCAAATCCAATACATCACATTACTGAGTACCACTCTCCATACTTTCAAGCATAGAGGTGGTCATGTTATGGGTATGCTTGTAATCGAACCTGTTGAAACTATGGGGCACTATTTTCATTTTTGGAAAAATAACGTTCCCAAAGTAAACGGGCTATTTTGTCAGGACAAGATGCTAGAATATGCATATAATTGACGGCTTAGGATAGAAAACACAAAAATATTGTCTGTGAGAATAACAGAACTGATATTGCAGGCGAAAGCCTGAGAAAAATCCAATCAGGAAGTGACTCATGTTTTGAAAGCTGTCCCTATTGAGCAGTGAATGGGCTATCAACCAGATTCCATTTCTACGTATTCTCCAAGGTGTCTAGAGCATTTTGACGTAGTTTCACGCCTTTATGTTGAAGAATGAGCGTAAACGACTACATTGCGTAAGTGTCCGGCTGAGGGCTCTCAGAGTAATTATTGCATAATAGACAGAGGTAGCTATTTTTCCTCCCGGTCTTACTGAAAATACAGCTGTCCTGGTTGATATATTATCGGATAGATATTTGAAAAACACCTTGAGGATTGATTATAAACAACGTTTGCCATGTTTCTATCGATATTATGGAGCTAATTTGGAGTTGTCGTGACCGCAATTTCCGGTCAAATTCTCAGCCAAAAGTGAAGGACTAACGGAGTTATTTCGGCTACAAAAATAATATTTTTGGAAAAAAGGAACATTTGCTATCTAACTGGGAGTCTTGTGAGTGAAAACATCCGAAGCTCATCAAAGGTAAACGATTTAATTGTATTGCTTTTCTGATTTTCGTGACCAGGTTGCCTGCTGCTAGCTAGGCATAATGCTATGCTAGGCTATCGATAAACTTACACAAATGGTTGTCTTGCTTTGGCTGTAAAGCATAATTTCAAAATCTGAGATGACAGGGTGATTAACAAAAGCCTAAGCTGTGTTTCAATATATTTCACTTGTGATTTCATGAATATTAATATTTTCTAGTAATATTATTTGACTGTGGCGCTATGCTATTCAGCGGCTGCTGACGAAAATGATCCCGCGACAGGGATGAGTAGCGTCAAGATTAAGAACTGGGGAGTTTTTCAGAATGGAGTTAAACACAGGCAAAATCCTAGTGGAAAACCTAGTTTAGTCTGCTTTCCACCATCCACTGGGAGATTAATTCACCTTCCAACAGGACAATAACCTAAACCACAAGCCCAAATATACACTGGAGTTGCTTACCAAGAAGGCAGTGAATGTTCCTGAATGGCTGAGTTACAGTTTTAAATTAAATCTACTTGGAAATCTATGGCAAGACCTGAAAATGATTGTCGAGCAATTATCAACAACCAATTTCACAGACTATGAAGATTTTTTTTTTAATAATGGGCAAATGTTGCACAATCCACGTGTGTAAAGCTCTGAGAGACTTACCCAGAGAGACTCACAGCCGTAATCCCTCTGACACTGACCCAGAGAGACTCACAGCCGTAATCCCTCTGACACTGACCCAGAGAGACTCACAGCCGTAATCCCTCTTAGACACTGACCCAGAGAGACTCACAGCCGTAATCACTGCCTACTTATGTAAAAAATATATTTCTGTTTTTCATTTTAGAAAATATCGTTAACATTTCTAAAAACATGTTTCCAAATTGTCACTTCAAATTGTCGGCTGTGAGTCTCTCTGGGTCAGTGTCTATATATATATATATGGGGTATTGTGTGTAGATAGGTGAGAATATATTTTTTTTTTATCCATTTTGAATTCAGGCTGTAACAACAAAATGTGGAATAAGTCAAAGGGTATGAACACTTCCTGAAGACAATGTAAATAAACTACTGCTTCGGGATCGGTGTCCCGTAAACGGGACGGTTGAGCTATCGTAGGCTAATGCGATTAGCATGAGGTTGTAAGTAACAAGAACATTTCCCAGGACATAGACATATCTGATATTGGCAGAAAGCTTAAATTCTTGTTAATCTAACTGCACTGTCCAATTTACAGTAGCTATTGCAGTGAAAGAATACCATGCTATTGTTTGAGGAGAGTGCAGTTTTGAACATGAAAAGTTATTAATAAACAAATTAGGCACATTTGGGCAGTCTTGATACAACATTTTGAACATAAATACAATGGTTCATTGGATCAGTCTAAAACTTTGTTCCAGTGTTCTATTACAGTGTTCTGTTCCAGTGTTCTATAACAGTGTTCTATAACAGTGTTCTATAACAGTGTTCTATAACAGTGTTCTGTTCCAGTGTTCTATAACAGTGTTCTGTTCCAGTGTTCTATAACAGTGTTCTGTTCCAGTGTTCTATACCAGTGTTCCGTTCCAGTGTTCTGTTCCAGTGTTCTATAACAGTGTTCTGTTCCAGTGTTCTATAAGCGTGTTTTGTTCCAGTGTTCTATAACAGTGTTCTGTTCCAGTGTTCTATAACAGTGTTCTGTTCCAGTGTTTTGTTCAAGTGTTCTTTTCCAGTGTACTGTTCCAACCCTGCTGTTCTTTCTGTTCTGGAGGCAGAATGTTTGTGGTGTTACTAAGCAACGGGCCTTCAGTGGCAGAATAGAGAATAGCTAGTCTTGGCTCCTGTTATTGAGACTGTGTATTCCATCAGTCACGACATCACAACCAACAGATAGGTCTGTACCAATACATCTACACAGAAAGCCTTGTAGAAGCGTGCGTGCACGCACGCGCGCGCACACACACACACACACACACACACACACACACACACACACGGTAAGGTCCACATGCATCATCTGACAAGTAGGAAAACCAATAATAGTCCTGAGTTGTCACTGATGGGTTCTGACTTCTAAATTTGAAAATATGAAATATACTTATTCATGTCACTGAGCTGAGAGAGGGGAACGTAGAACGTTTACATTCTGTCAGAACATGTTGTTGTTGAACATCAGGGTTCCTATGGGGAGGAGTTTGGGGCAGAGGTCAGTTTAGATGAAGTGAGGAAGAACCTGTATCACTAATCTTCTGGATAGCAACAGAGGTGTATTGGCTATTCAGATGTGTAGGAGGAGTATAGGAGAAAGGGTTAAATATCAGTGCTTGTGTGAATATGTTATTTTCCTTATGCAGCTGCACTCCTAGTAGCCGGGTACTTTAATGCAGAGAAACTTAAATCCATTTAACCAAATTTATACCAGCATGTTAAATGTGCAACCAGAGGGAGAAAAAAATTCTAGACCACCTTTACTCCACAAACAGAGACATGAACAAAGCTCTCCCTCGTCCTCCATTTGGCAAATCTGATCATAATAAAATATGTTCCGGGATTCCTCCGATAGCATTGAGGAGCACACCACATCAGTCATTGGCTTCATCAATAAGTGCATCGATGACGTCGTCCCCATAGTGATTTGTGTGTACATACCCCAACCAGAAGCCATGGATTATAGGCAACATCCACACTGAGCTAAAGGGTAGAGCTGCCACTTTCAAAGAGCGGGACTCTAACCCGAGAGCTGCCCAGTGACATGAGCCTACCAGACGAGCTAAACTACTTCTATGCTCGCTTCGAGGCAAATAACACTGAAACATGCATGAGAGCACCAGCTGTTCCGGAAGACTGTGTGATCACAGTCTCCGCAGCCGATTGGAGTAAGACCTTTAAACAGGTCAACATTCACAAGGCCGCAGGGCCAGATGGATTACCAGGACGTGTACTGTGAGCATGCGCTGACCAACTGGCAAGTGTCTTCACTGACATTTTCAACAACTCCATGTCCGAGTCTGTAATACCTACATGTTTCAAGCAGACCACCATAGTCCCTGTGCCTAACAATGCCAAAGTAAACTGTCTAAATGACTCTCGCCCCGTAGCACTCACATCTGTAGCTATGAAATGCTTTGAAAGGCTAGTCAGGGCTCACATCAACACCATCATCCCAGAAACCCTAGTCCCGCTCCAATTCGCATAGCGCCCCAACAGATCCCTAGATGATGCATTCTCTATTGCACTATTGCACAGGTGGATCCATTCCGCTCTCTTTATTTATTCTTTCATCCCGTGTACACTGTTTATTATCTGTCAATTTATTCCTAGTTATACTTGTCGTGTCTTTGGCATCATTAAACTGAAGACCGTTCTTTTATCAAATCAATGCTCTGTAATTATTATTCCGTGATTATTCTAATCATGTAAATGTAGTTAACTAGGAAGACTGGGCACCAAAGAAAATATTCAGAGTGCAAAGTTATAATTTTCCTAATACAACTTTTGAGATATTTTAATATCTGATCAATTAGTCTTCTAATTAATGAATTATTCTTTGCCTCACGTTAGTCTCACTCCAAACGTAGTAAATTGTTGGTTATCTGCACGAACCCAGTCTTCACTATGAATCATCCATACACCAATTGTCTCAATCATTTATTTATTAACCAACTAAATCACAGAAATGCATAAAAATAAAAATAAAGTAGGTATGGTTACAGGGAAATGATAGGGGGATGTGCCCTAGTGGGCTAAACCGGTATGGCGCAAAATATAAAAGGCACTACAAAGTTCATAATTCTAACAATTGAAATGCTAATCCTTTGCACATGAACACTCACTCATTCGGGAATAGTTGCAATCAATATATATATATATATTTACGCTCAGTGTGTCGTGATCTCTGTTGGAATCTTCCTTCTTTCTGTGGAAATTCATCAGCCTGTCTTTGGTGGTTAGAATGGGTACTTCAGAGTCCCATCACCTCCACCTCATTGATCCTCAAAACTGGGGCCCCAAAAGGGTGCGTGCTCAGCCCCCTTTTGTACTCCTTGTTCACCCACGACTGCCATGTACACCTCCAACTCAATCATCAAGTCCCACTGCTGGCTTCCTTCTGAAGCTAAGCAGGGTTGGTCCTGGTCAGTCCCTGGGTGGGAGACCAGATGTTGCTGGAAGTGGTGTTGGAGGGCCAGTAGGAGGCACTCTTTCCTCTGGTCTAAAGAAATTATCCAAATCCCCAGGGCAGTGATTAGGGACATTGCCTTGGGTAGGGTGCTGTCTTTTGGGATGGGACGTTAATTAAACAGGTGTCCTGACTCTCTGTGGTCATGAAAGATCCCATGGCACTTATTGTAAGAGTAGGGAGTGTTAACCCTGGTGTTCTGGTTAAATTCCCAAGCTGTCCCTCATACCATCATGGCCACCTAATCATCCCCAGCTTACAATTGGCTCATTCATCTCCCCTGTAACTATTCTCCAGGTCGTTGCTGTAAATGATAACGTGTTCTCAGTCAACTTACCTGGTAAAATAAATCAAATTAAAAAGTTTGCAGACGACACAACAGTAGTAGGCCTGATTATGACGAGACAACCCACAGGGAGGAGGTGAGGGCCCTGGTGGAGAGGTGCCAGGAAAATAACCTCTCCCTCAAAGTCAACAAAATTAAGAAGCTGATTCTGGACTTCAGGAGACAACAGAGAGAGAGCACGCCCTACATCGACGTGGCCGCAGTGGAGAAGGTGAACATTTCCTCGGCGTACACATCACTGGCAATCTGAAATGGTCCACCCACACAGACAGTGTGTTGAAGATTGCACAACATCACCTCTTCAACCTCAGGAGGCTTGAAGAAATTTGTATTGGCCCCTAAGACCCTCACAAACTTTTACAGATGTACAATTGAGAGCATCCTGTCGGGCTGTATCACCTGTTACGGGCAACTGCACCGCCTGCAGCCGCAGGGCTCTCCAGAGAGTGGTGCGGTCTGCCCCGCGGTCTGCCCGACTTGTGTGATTAGGGTCGTTGTCCTGTTGGAAGGTGAACCTTCGCCCCAGTCTGAGGTCCTGAGCTCTCGGGAGCAGGTTTTCATTAAGGATCCCTCTCTACTTTGCTCCGTTCATCTTTCCCTCGATCCTGACTAGTCTCCCAGTCCCTACCGCTGAAAAACATCCCCACAGCAAGATACTCCCACCACCATGCATGACTGTAGGGATGGTATTGGCCAGGTTATGAGCGGTGCCTGGTTTCCTCCAGACGTGACGCTTGGCATTCAGGCCGAAGAGTTCAATCTTGGTTTCATCAGACTAGAGAATCTTGTTTCTCATGGTCTGAGTCCTTTCAGTGCCTTTTGGCATGTTACTCATGCATGTTACCATGTTTCTCAGGGTCTGAATGCAAACTCCAAGTGGGCTGTCATGTGCCTTTCACTAAGAAGTCGCTTCTGTCTGGCCATTCTCCCATAAAGGCCTGATTGGTGGAGTGTTGCAGAGATGGTTGTCCTTCTGGAAGGTTCTCTCATCTCCACAGAGAAACTTTGTAGCTCTGTCAGAGTGACCATCAGACTCTTGGTCACCTTCCTGACCAATGCATTTCTCCCCTGATTGCTCAGTTGGGCCAGGGAGCCAGCTCTAGGAAGAGTCTTGGTGTTTACAAACTTCTTCCATTTAAGAATGATGGAGGCCCCTAGGTTCTTGGGGACCTTCAATGCTGCAGAAGTGTTTTGGTACCCTTCCCCAGATCTGTGCCTCGACACAATCCTGTCTCGGAGCTCTACGGACAATTCCTTTGACCTCATGGCTTGGTCATTGCTCTGCCATTCACTGTCAACCTTGTATAGACAGGTGTGTGCCTTTACGAATCAGGTCCAATCAACTGAATTTACCCCAAGTGGACTCCAATCAAGATGTAGAAACATCTCAAGGATGATCAATGGAAACAGGACGCACCTGAGCTCATAGCAAAGGGTCTGAATACTTATGTAAATTAGGTATTTCTGTTTTGATTTTTAGTCATTTGCAAAAATGTCTACAAACCTGTTTTCACTTTGTCATGATGGGGTATTGTATTGTGTGTATTTTTGTAATACATTTTAGAATAGTTATCATTACTCATTGACTCAGTACTCGTACCCTGTGTATATAACCTAGTTATCATTACTCAGTACTGGTACCCTGTGTATGGAGCCTAGTTATCATTGACTCAGTACTGGTACCCCGTGAATATAACCTAGTTATCATTACTCAGTACTGATACTCTGTGTATAGAGCCTAGTTATCATTACTCAGTACTGGTACCCTGTGTATAGAGCCTAGTTATCCTTACTCAGTACTGGTACCCTGTGTATGGAGCCTAGTTATCATTACTCAGTACTGGTACCCTGTGTATAGAGCCTAGTTATCATTACTCAGTACTGATACCCTGTGTATAGAGCCTAGTTATCATTACTCAGTACTGGTACCCTGTGTATATAACCTAGTTATCATTACTCAGTACTGGTACCCTGTGTATAGAGCCTAGTTATCATTACTCATTGACTCAGTACTGGTACCCCGTGTATATAACCTAGTTATCATTACTCAGTACTGGTACCCTGTGTTATCATTACTCAGTACTGGTACCCTGTGTATAGAGCCAAGTTATCATTACCCATTGACTCAGTACTGGTACCCTGTGTATAGAGCCAGGTTATCATTACCCATTGACTCAGCACTGGTACCCTGTGTATAGAGCCTAGTTATCATTACTCAGTACTGGTACCCTGTGTATATAACCTAGTTATCATTACTCAGTACTGGTACCCTGTGTATAGAGCCTAGTTATCATTACTCAGTACTGGTACCCCGTGTATATAACCTAGTTATCATTACTCAGTACTGGTACCCTGTGTTATCATTACTCAGTACTGGTACCCTGTGTATAGAGCCAAGTTATCATTACCCATTGACTCAGTACTGGTACCCTGTGTATAGAGCCAAGTTATCATTACCCATTGACTCAGTACTGGTACCCTGTGTATAGAGCCAAGTTATCATTACTCAGTACTGGTACCCCGTGCATATAACCTAGTTATCATTACTCAGTACTGGTACCCTGTGTATAGAGCCAAGTTATCATTACTCAGTACTGGTACCCTGTGTGCATGTTAGTCAGTTTATAACATTCTGTGTCTGTCTGCATGTTAGTCAGTCTGTCTGCATGTTAGTCAGTCTGTCTGCATGTTAGTCAGTCTGTCTGCATGTTAGTCAGTCTGTCTGCATGTTAGTCAGTCTGTCTGTATGTTAGTCAGTCTGTCTGCATGTTAGTCAGTCTGTCTGCATGTTAGTCAGTCTGTCTGCATGTTAGTCAGTCTATAAAACCTTTTATACTAGTAAGTATTCCCCCGCTGCTCAACTACCATTTGAAGAACCATAAATATAATCTATCTAAACAACAATAAACAACACCAACACAACAACACAACACCAACACAACAACAACAACACCAACAACACCAACACAACCAACACAACAACACCAACATAACAACATCAACACAACAACACCAACACAACAACACCAACACAACAACACCAACACAACACAACAACACCAACACAACACCAACACAACAACAACAACACCAACACAACAACAACAACACAACAACACCAACACAACAACACCAACACAACAACACCAACACAACAACATCAACACAACAACACCAACACAACAACACCAACACAACAACACAACAACAACAACACCAACACAACACAACAACACCAACGCAACAACACCAACACAACAACACCAACACAACAACAACACAACAACACCAACACAACAACACCAACACAACAACAACACAACAACATCAACACAATAATATCAACACAACAACACCAACACAACAACACCAAAACACCAACACAACAACACCAACACAACAACACCAACACAACAACACCAACACAACAACAACAACAACACAACAACACCAACACAACAACACAACAACAACAACACAACAACACCAACACCAACACAACAACACCAACACAACAACATCAACACAACAACACCAACACAACAACACCAAAACACCTACACCAACACAACAACACCAACACAACAACACCAACACAACAACACAACAACATCAACACAATAACACAACAACATCAACACAACAACACCAATACAACAACACAACAACATCAACACAACAACACCAACACAACAACACCAACACAACAACAACACCAACACAACAACACAACAACACCAACACAACAACACCAACACAACAACACCAACACAACAATATCAACACAACAACACCAACACAACAACACCAACACACCAACACCAACACAACAACATCAACACAACAACATCAACACCAACACAACAACACAACACCTAAACACAACAACACCAACACAACAACACCAACACAACAACACCAACACAACAACACAACAACACCAACACAACAACACCAACACAACAACAACACAACAACACCAACACAACAACACCAACACAACAACATCAACACAATAATATCAACACAACAACACCAACACAACAACACCAACACACCAACACCAACACAACAACACCAACACAACAACCCCAACACAACAACACAACAACATCAACACAACAACACCAACACAACAACATCAACACAACAACATCAACACAACAACACAACATCAACACAACAACACCAATACAACAACATCAACACAACAACACAACAACACAACAACACCAACACAACAACACCAACACTGATCTCAGTCCATTCATACTGTCGGCCTATGATGTAAACTGTCACTTGCATTTGTTTGACAAAACACAACAACATCAACACAACGTTTACCGATGAGAGTCTAATAACATTGATACATATATTTATCCATACCATGTTTATGGTAATATGAAATAGTCTACACAGTTAAAAAGGTTAAAAAGGCCTAGACTACTATTTGAAAACAGAAGAAAAGCTGTAGCTAACGTGTGGTTACAGCTGTCAACAGTGAAAATCTTAGCCTGGTCCATATGCGTTGTATTGCCCACTCACTATATTTAACGAGGCAAGTCAGTCAAGAACAAATTCTTATTTACAATGACGGCCTACCCCCCGGCTAAACCCTAACCCGGACGAAGCTGGGCCAATTGTACACTGCCCTATGGGACTCCCAATCACATCTGGTTGTGATACAGCCTGGGATTGAACCAGGGTCTGCAGTGATACCTTTGATCACTGAGATACAGTGCCTTAGACCACTATGACCACTCTTAATTTGACCAGTTTTGTTTCTGGAGTAAAAATATCCTGCAGCAATAGGATTTGATTATTAAAATGAAAAAGTGATATTAACGGTAATTTCATTTTTAATAGCCTACAGTAGCCTCTAGTTTAGATGTAAGATCTAGTGGGAGAAAGATAACTGCGGGTTCTCAGTCAATTTAGGTCAATCATGAGGCTGATTTGAATTTCCTGCGGTACAGGAAAATGATGTGCAACAACAGAGCGATCAAATTAACATCGGCACTAGGTGGGAGCTGGGGCTTGGGGCTATTGTGAGCGTTGGCCTTGACTTGAACCAGAATCTGGGCTTATCGGAGAAATATGGCAATTCTCCTTAAAAGAAGCAGCCATTCAACTTGCCATTCACCAGCTTTTCAAGCTTAATATTTAAAAAATATATGTTTGCTACTTACCAAATAATGTTTCACTGAGCAACTATTATCATTACTGCCATTACGGGGTTAATTACAATGAAATATTAATGCATTGCATGTCGCACGGGAACTGATTGGTATAACGTTCATACACTGTTGTAGGTGATCAAATCAATGACCTTTCCTGCTGCTGCATCAGCCGTGTGTGGTAGTAATGAGTGGTGGATTTGCCGTGTGTGGTAGTAATGAGTGGTGGATTTGCCGTGTGTGGTAGTAATGAGTGGTGGATTTGCCGTGTGTGGTAGTAATGAGTGGTGGATTTGCCGTGTGTGGTAGTAATGAGTGGTGGATTTGCCGTGTGTGGAAGTAATGAGTGGTGGATTTGCCGTGTGTGGTAGTAATGAGTGGTGGATTTGGTGCCTGCGCAGTTGGACAAAAACAATACTTAGATATGTGTACACACATCTTGCACCCCACCACCCAGACTCATGCTGTGTTTCGAGAGAGAGTCAGATGGACGATGTGCTCAAAGGCAGCTCGCTCTCTCTCTCTCTCTCTCTCTCTGTCTCTGTCTCTGTCTCTGTCTCTGTCTCTCTCTCTCTCTCTCTCTCTCTCTCTCTCTCTCTCTCTCTCTCTCTCTCTCTCTCTCTCTCTCTCTCTCTCTCTCTCTCTCTCTCTCTCTCTCTCTCTCTCTCTCTCTCTCTCTCTCTCTCTCTCTCTCTCTCTCTCTCTCTCTCTCTCTCTCTCTCTCTCTCTCTCTCTCTCTCTCTCTCTCTCTCTCTCTCTCTCTCTCAACTTTCTGTGCAGACACACTACCTATCTGCAGTATTGAGGGTTTTGCATATAAAACTACATTACTGCTGCTCTTTCTGTCCATGGTTACATAATCTACAGTACAGGAGTGTTTTTCTCTGTAATGTTGTGGTTGTTGTTTAGAGAGAAGGAGAACGAGAGTAGGAATAGGGCTCTGGAGGATACTCAGGGGATCTTTCTGTTCCCTTCTATTATTCTCAGTTTAAAACCCACATTATGGATTCAGCATTGGGTGGGAAAGGTTGCATCTTACAGTTATAAGCGACCCCCTCCCCCCGTTCGTCCCTCCGTCCGTCCGTCCGTCCGTCTGTCTATGTGTGAGAGCTCTACGTCCCGCCCGTCCGTCTGTCTGTCTGTCCGTCCGTCCGTCCGTCTGTCTATGCGTGAGAGCTCTACGTCCTGCTTTAGCTGCATGGACAGACAGACGGACGGACGGACGGACAGACGGACGGAGAGACCGACAGACGGACGGATGGAGAGACAGACGGACGGACGGACAGACGGTCCTGTACTTTAACAGATCTGTGAAAAGTGTGTGTTTCTCATGTGATGAGATCTTCCATCTACTATTTCAATCTCTGTCTGTTCGGGCCTCTGTCCTGCTGTACACGTGAGGACAGACGGTGATATATTCTGACCAGTCAGTGACTCCAGCTGGTCTCACCCAGCGTCTCACCCAGCGTCTCACCCAGCGTCTCACCCAGCCTCTCACCCAGCCTCTCACCCAGCGTCTCACCCAGCGTCTCACCCAGCCTCTCACCCAGCGTCTCACCCAGCGTCTCAGCCAGCCTCTCACCCAGCGTCTCACCCACCGTCTCAGCCAGCGTCTCACCCATCGTCTCAGCCAGCCAGTGACTACAGCTGGTCTCACCCAGCCTCTCACCCAGTCAGTGACCCCAGCTGGTCTCACCCTGCCTCTCACCCAGTCAGTGACCCCAGCTGGTCTCACCCAGCCAATCACCCAGCGTCTCACCCAGTCAGTGACCCCAGCTGGTCTCACCCAGCCTCTCACCCAGTCAGTGACCCCAGCTGGTCTCACCCAGCCTCTCACCCAGTCAGTGACCCCAGCTGGTCTCAGCCTGTGTGTGTGTGTGTGTGTGTGTGTGTGTGTGTGTGTGTGCGTGCGTGCGTGCGTGCGTGCGTGCGTGCGTGCGTGCGTGCGTGTGTGTGTGTGTGTGTGTGTGTGTGAATTTAAACAAGCTGGTTGAGTAAAATTACAAATTAATGTTTGCTCAAAACAGCTCAAATCCCACTCATTATTATCATATTTCCCAGCATCCTCTCTTCCAGGTAAATGTTTCCGAATTGCTTGTTTCCTGTGTTTCTGCAAGTATTTTGATTGGTTGAATAATCTTATGCTACACAAACATAAATAACATACATTTTCTAAACTATTTCAATCTGTTAGTAGATGGAGTCCCACTTCAATATTCCAGATAGTTTGTTGATAGTGTGACCATCTGTTGATAAGCAACTGCTTGCTAAGGTTAGGATTAGAATAAAGGTTAAGATGAAGGTTAGGATTAGGTTTAGAATAAAGTTTAGGTCTAGGGTTAAGGTTAGGGAAAGGGTTAAGGTTAGGGTAGGGTTAAGGTCAGGGTAAGGGTTAAGGTTAGGATTAGGTTTAGAATAAAGTTTAGGTCTAGGGTTAAGGTTAAGGTTAGGGAAAGGGTTAAGGTTAGGGTAGGGTTAAGGTCAGGGTAAGGGTTAAGGTTAGGATTAGGTTTAGAATAAAGTTTAGGTCTAGGGTTAAGGTTAAGGTTAGGGAAAGGGTTAAGGTTAGGGTAGGGTTAAGGTCAGGGTAAGGGTTAAGGTCAGGGTAAGGGTTATAGTCAGCGTAAGGGTTAAGGTCAGGGTTAGGGTTAAGGTTAGGGTAGGGTTAAGTTTAAGGTTAGGGCTAGGGTTAAGATTAAGGTTAGGGCTAGGGTTAAGATTAAGGTTAGGGCTAGGGTTAAGATTAAGGTTAGGGCTAGGGTTAAGGTCAGGGTAAGGGTTAAGGTCAGGGTAGGGTTAAGGTCAGGGTAAGGGTTAAGGTCAGGGTTAAGGGTTATAGTCAGCGTAAGGGTTAAGGTCAGGGTTAGGGTTAAGGTTAGGGTTAAGATTAAGGTTAGGGCTAGGGTTAAGTTTAAGGTTAGGGCTAGGGTTAAGTTTAAGGTTAGGGCTAGGGTTAAGATTAAGGTTAGGGCTAGGGTTAGTTGAAATGCTACTGATAGTCTGTAGAGCATGTACCTATGAACCATCCAAATAAAAAGCTACCGTAGTTGGTACCTATTGCACTCGTTACTGAGATGGCTGTTAGAGTGTATATGATTTAGGTAGTCTCAATAATAATAATATAAGCCATTAAGTAGACGCTTTTATCCAAATTGAGTTACAGTCATTGCATTCATATATTTTACATATGGGTGGTCTGAGGAATCAGTTTAAAGTAGTAGTAGTACTTTAAAGTAGTAGTAGTACTTTAAAGTAGTAGTAGTAGTACTTTAAAGTAGCAATAGTAGTTTAAAGTAGCAGTAGTACTTTAAAGTAGTAGTAGTACTTTAAAGTAGTATTAGTACTTTAAAGTAGTAGTAGTACTTTAAAGATGTAGTAGTAGTACTTTAAAGATGTAGTAGTACTTTAAAGTAGTAGTAGTACTTTAAAGTAGAAGTAGTAGTTTAAAGTAGTAGTAGTACTTTAAAGTAGTAGTAGTACTTTAAAGTAGTAGTAGTACTTTAAAGATGTAGTAGTAGTACTTTAAAGATGTAGTAGTAGTACTTTAAAGATGTAGTATTAGTACTTTAAAGATGTAGTAGTAGTACTTTAAAGATGTAGTAGTAGTACTTTAAAGATGTAGTAGTACTTTAAAGATGTAGCTAGCTAAGATACTATCCTTGAGCGGAAAGTATCAATCCATTGAGAAGAACTGCATACTTCTTGTCTCCACCAAACATCAGTGTCTAAACCACAAATCTGGGATCAGATGGACATAATCTTTACAGCTGTGAGTCTTTCTGGGTAAGTCTCTAAGAGTTTTGCACACCTGGATTGTACAATACTTGCCCATTATTATCAAAAGATCTGTCAATTTGTTTGTTGATCATTGCTAGACAACCATTTTCAAGTCTTGCCAGAGATTTGTGCAGCCACCACTATGCTTGAAAATATTGAGAGCGGTACTTAGTAATGTGTTGTATTGGATTTTCCCCAAACATAACACTTTGTATTCAGGACAAAAAGCCAATTGGTTTGCAACATTATTTGCAGTATTACTTGAGTACCTTGTTGCAAACAGGAAACTGGTTTTGGAATATTTTTATTCTGTATAGGCTTCCTTCTTTTCACTCTGTCAATTCACTCTGTCGTTCTGCCCCTGAACAAGGCAGTCAACCCACGGTTCCTAGGCTGTCGTTCTGCCCCTGAACAAGGCAGTCAACCCACGGTTCCTAGGCTGTCGTTCTGCCCCTGAACAAGGCAGTCAACCCACGGTTCCTAGGCTGTCGTTCTGCCCCTGAACAAGGCAGTCAACCCACGGTTCCTAGGCTGTCGTTCTGCCCCTGAACAAGGCAGTCAACCCACGGTTCCTAGGCTGTCGTTCTGCCCCTGAACAAGGCAGTCAACCCACGCTTCCTAGGCTGTCGTTCTGCCCCTGAACAAGGCAGTCAACCCACGGTTCCTAGGCCGTCATTGAAAATAAGAATTTGTTCTTAACTGACTTGCCTAGTTAAATAAAGGTTAAAAAAAAATGGTTAGTATTGTGGAGTAACTACAATGTTGTTAATCCATCCTCAGTGTTCTCCTATCACAGCCTTTAAACTCTGTCCTTTAGGTTAGTATTGTGGAGTAACTACAATGTTGTTAATCCATCCTCAGTGTTCTCCTATCACAGCCTTTAAACTCTGTCCTTTAGGTTAGTATTGTGGAGTAACTACAATGTTGTTAATCCATCCTCAGTGTTCTCCTATCACAGCCATTAAACTCTAACTGTTTTAAAGTCACCATTGAGGCGGTTTCTTTCCTCTCCGGCAACTGAGTTAGGAAGGGCGCATGTATCTTTGTAGTGATCGGGTGTATTGATACACCATCTAAGCGTAATTAGTATCTTTACCATGCTCAAAGGGGTATTCAATGTCTTTTTTTTTTACCCATCTACCATCTTTGCGATACATTGGAAAACCTCACTGGTCTTTGTGGGTGAAATTCACTGCTCGACTGAAGGACTATACAGATTATTGTATGTGTGGGGTACAGAGATGAGGCAGTCATTCAAAAATCTAATTAACCACTATTAGTCCATGCAATTTAATATTTGAATTGTTTAATATATATGTATATATATATATTCCTGAATTTATTTAGGCTTGCCATAACCAAGGGGTTGAATAGTTATTGACTCAAGACATTTCAGCTTTTATTAATTTGTTGCATTTAAAAATAAAAATAAACATAATTCCACTGTGACATTATGGGGTATTGTGTGTAGGACAGTGACAAAAAAAATTATTCTAAATGTAATCAATTTTTTAATTCAGATTGAACACAACAAAATGTGGAAAAAGTCAAGGGGTGTGAATATTTTCTGAAGGTGTCTGTACACGGAGAAGCAGCTCTTCTATAATTCATCCCCAATGGCACCCTATTCCCTATTTAGTGCACTACTTTGTCAGGGAATAGGGTGTTATTTTGGAACACAAGCCTCCCCTCCTCTGGAGCACGGCAGAGCTCTGCACTGTGCTGTCATGACTATACATTTCACCGAGTACATTGGTATGGATTTTAAAGCATGATTAATGTGCTATGTCGTTGTAACTCAAAGAGGGAAACATTCGATTCTGGGTAAGATTTCATACAGAGTAGAGCTGACATAAATGGCAAAGAGTACTAGTGGGAGGCTAGTCTATCTTGCCAGAGGATAACGGCTGTTGGAAGAGACTGGTGAATGGTCATTGGGCTGTGAGATAACAGCTGTTGGAAGAGACTGGTGAATGGTCATTGGGCTGTGAGATAACAGCTGTTGGAAGAGACTGGTGAATGGTCATTGGGCTGTGAGATAACAGCTGTTGGAAGAGACTGGTGAATGGTCATTGGGCTGTTAGATAACAGCTGTGAGAAGAGACTGGTGAATGGTCATTGGGTTGTACATACAGATGTCGGATCTTAATATGACCATTTTGTCGCAGGAGGAAAATAATAAATATTGGGATTGAATAAATATTGAATATTTAGAATCGCCACCAGGGGGATTGTATAGCCTACAGAAGCGGTGGTTATACAAAGCAGTACTGTACCTGGGGCGCTATGATTTGGAGAAGGCCCTTCAAACCAACCGACCTCATACCATTAAGTATTCTCAAGGCTTACTAGAGCATTGTGAGCTGCAGTAGGGTCTGAGCAGCACGCTTCGGCTCCGAGCATCACGAGTTCGCGCCCAGTACTGGGTAATCGTTTTGATACTTTGCATGAATGGATACTGTTGGTGTAGCCTACAGTCATTATTTAACGGATCCAGAGGCCAACATGCCTCCAAAAAGGCACCTAAATGTTATTGGTCACATACACATGGTTAGCAGATGTTATTGGTCACATACACATGGTTAGCAGATGTTATTGGTCACATACACATGGTTAGCAGATGTTATTGGTCACATACACATGGTTAGCAGATGTTATTGGCCACATGGTTAGCGGATGTTATTGGTCACATACACATGGTTAGCAGATGTTATTGGCCACATGGTTAGCAGATGTTATTGGTCACATACACATGGTTAGCAGATGTTATTGGCCACATGGTTAGCAGATGTTATTGGTCACATACACATGGTTAGCAGATGTTATTGGTCACATACACGGTTAGCAGATGTTATTGGTCACATACACACGGTTAGCAGATGTTATTGGTCACATACACACGGTTAGAAGATGTTATTGGTCACATACACATGGTTAGCAGATGTTATTGGTCACATACACATGGTTAGCAGATGTTATTGGTCACGTACACATGGTTAGCAGATGTTATTGGCCACATGGTTAGCAGATGTTATTGGTCACATACACATGGTTAGCAGATGTTATTGGTCACATACACATGGTTAGCAGATGTTATTGGCCACATGGTTAGCAGATGTTATTGGTCACATACACACGGTTAGCAGATGTTATTGGTCACATACACATGGTTAGCAGATGTTATTGGTCACATACACATGATTAGCAGATGTTATTGGTCACATACACATGGTTAGCAGATGTTATTGGTCACATACACATGGTTAGCAGATGTTAATGCGAGTGTAGTGAAGTGCTTGTGCTTCTAGTTCCGACAGTGCAGTAATATCTAACAAGTAATCTAAACAATTCCACAACAACAACCTAATACACACACATCTAAAGGGATGAATAGAATATGTACATATAAATATATGGATGGGCGATGGCCGAGCGGGATAGAAGAGATGCAGTAGATGGTATAGAGTACAGTGTATACATATGAGGTGAGTAGTGAAAGATATGTTATTAAAGTGTATTTACAGTGGGACTGACACAGACTCTGTTTACAGAGTAAATAACATTCACGGGTGGAGTAGTGAGGATATGAATGTCGCCCATCTACTAGATGTCTCCTTTGGTGGAGTAGTGAGGATATGAATGTTGCCCATCTACTAGATGTCCCCTTTGGTGGAGTAGTGAGGATATGAATGTTGCCCATCTACTAGACGTCTCCTTTGGTGGAGTAGTGAGGATATGAATGTCGCCCATCTACTAGACGTCTCCTTTGGTGGAGTAGTGAGGATATGAATGTCGCCCATCTACTAGACGTCTCCTTTGGTGGAGTAGTGAGGATATGAATGTTGCCCATCTACTAGACGTCTCCTTTGGTGGAGTAGTGAGGATATGAATGTCGCCCATCTACTAGACGTCTCCTTTGGTGGAGTAGTGAGGATATGAATGTTGCCCATCTACTAGACGTCTCCTTTGGTGGAGTAGTGAGGATATGAATGTTGCCCATCTACTAGACGTCTCCTTTGGTGGAGTAGTGAGGATATGAATGTTGCCCATCTACTAGACGTCTCCTTTGGTGGAGTAGTGAGGATATGAATGTTGCCCATCTACTAGACGTCTCCTTTGGTGGAGTAGTGAGGATATGAATGTTGCCCATCTACTAGATGTCCCCTTTGGTGGAGTAGTGAGGATATGAATGTCGCCCATCTACTAGACGTCTCCTTTGGTGGAGTAGTGAGGATATGAATGTCGCCCATCTACTAGACGTCTCCTTTGGTGGAGTAGTGAGGATATTAATGTTGCCCATCTACTAGACGTCTCCTTTGGTGGAGTAGTGAGGATATGAATGTCGCCCATCTACTAGACGTCTCCTTTGGTGGAGTAGTGAGGATATGAATGTCGCCCATCTACTAGACGTCTCCTTTGGTGGAGTAGTGAGGATATTAATGTTGCCCATCTACTAGACGTCTCCTTTGGTGGAGTAGTGAGGATATGAATGTTGCCCATCTACTAGATGTCCCCTTTGGTGGAGTAGTGAGGATATGAATGTCGCCCATCTACTAGACGTCTCCTTTGGTGGAGTAGTGAGGATATGAATGTCGCCCATCTACTAGACGTCCCTTTTGGTGGAGTAGTGAGGATATGAATGTCGCCCATCTACTAGACGTCCCCTTTGGTGGAGTAGTGAGGATATGAATGTCGCCCATCTACTAGACGTCCCCTTTGGTGGAGTAGTGAGGATATGAATGTCGCCCATCTACTAGACGTCCCCTTTGGTGGAGTAGTGAGGATATGAATGTCGCCCATCTACTAGACGTCCCCTTTGGTGGAGTAGTGAGGATATGAATGTCGCCCATCTACTAGACGTCTCATTTGGTGGAGTAGTGAGGATATGAATGTCGCCCATCTACTAGACGTCCCCTTTGGTGGAGTAGTGAGAATATGAATGTCGCCCATCTACTAGACGTCCCCTTTGGTGGAGTAGTGAGGATATGAATGTCGCCCATCTACTAGACGTCCCCTTTGGTGGAGTAGTGAGGATATGAATGTCGCCCATCTACTAGACGTCTCCTTTGGTGGAGTAGTGAGGATATGAATGTCGCCCATCTACTAGACGTCTCCTTTGGTGGAGTAGTGAGGATATGAATGTCGCCCATCTACTAGACGTCCCCTTTGGTGGAGTAGTGAGGATATGAATGTCGCCCATCTACTAGACGTCCCCTTTGGTGGAGTAGTGAGGATATGAATGTCGCCCATCTACTAGACGTCCCCTTTGGTGGAGTAGTGAGGATATGAATGTCGCCCATCTACTAGACGTCTCCTTTGGTGGAGTAGTGAGGATATGAATGTCGCCCATCTACTAGACGTCTCCTTTGGTGGAGTAGTGAGGATATGAATGTCGCCCATCTACTAGACGTCTCCTTTGGTGGAGTAGTGAGGATATGAATGTCGCCCATCTACTAGACGTCTCCTTTGGTGGAGTAGTGAGGATGTGAATGTCGCCCATCTACTAGTCGTCTCCTTTGGTGGAGTAGTGAGGATATGAATGTCGCCCATCTACTAGACGTCTCCTTTGGTGGAGTAGTGAGGATATGAATGTCGCCCATCTACTAGACGTCTCCTTTGGTGGAGTAGTGAGGATATGAATGTCGCCCATCTACTAGACGTCTCCTTTGGTGGAGTAGTGAGGATATGAATGTCGCCCATCTACTAGACGTCTCCTTTGGTGGAGTAGTGAGGATATGAATGTCGCCCATCTACTAGACGTCTCCTTTGGTGGAGTAGTGAGGATATGAATGTCGCCCATCTACTAGACGTCTCCTTTGGTGGAGTAGTGAGGATATGAATGTCGCCCATCTACTAGACGTCTCCTTTGGTGGAGTAGTGAGGATATGAATGTCGCCCATCTACTAGACGTCCCCTTTGGTGGAGTAGTGAGGATATGAATGTTGCCCATCTACTAGACGTCTCCTTTGGTGGAGTAGTGAGGATATGAATGTTGCCCATCTACTAGATGTCCCCTTTGGTGGAGTAGTGAGGATATGAATGTCGCCCATCTACTAGACGTCTCCTTTGGTGGAGTAGTGAGGATATGAATGTCGCCCATCTACTAGACGTCTCCTTTGGTGGAGTAGTGAGGTTATGAATGTTGCCCATCTACTAGACGTCTCCTTTGGTGGAGTAGTGAGGATATGAATGTTGCCCATCTACTAGATGTCCCCTTTGGTGGAGTAGTGAGGATATGAATGTCGCCCATCTACTAGACGTCTCCTTTGGTGGAGTAGTGAGGATATGAATGTCGCCCATCTACTAGACGTCTCCTTTGGTGGAGTAGTGAGGATATGAATGTTGCCCATCTACTAGATGTCCCCTTTGTTGGAGTAGTGAGGATATGAATGTCGCCCATCTACTAGACGTCTCCTTTGGTGGAGTAGTGAGGATATGAATGTCGCCCATCTACTAGACGTCCCCTTTGACTTGACGTTACTGCAAAGCTACAGTCATGACAGAATGTTGTGTGCTGCAAAGCTACAGTCATGACTGAATGTTGTGTGTTACAAAGCTACAGTCATGACTGAATGTTGTGTGTTACAAAGCTACAGTCATGACTGAATGTTGTGTGTTACAAAGCTACAGTCATGACTGATTGTGGTGTGTTACAAAGCTACAGTCATGACTGATTACTGTGTGTTACAAAGCTACAGTCATGACTGAATGTTGTGTGTTACAAAGCTACAGTCATGACTGAATGTTGTGTGCTGCAGAGCTACAGTCATGACTGAATGTTGTGTGTTACAAAGCTACAGTCATGACTGAATGTTGTGTGCTACAGAGCTACAGTCATGACTGAATGTTGTGTGTTACAAAGCTACAGTCATGACAGAATGTTGTGTGCTGCAAAGCTACAGTCATGAC
Source organism: Oncorhynchus kisutch (assembly GCF_002021735.2). Taxonomy (NCBI): domain Eukaryota; kingdom Metazoa; phylum Chordata; class Actinopteri; order Salmoniformes; family Salmonidae; genus Oncorhynchus; species Oncorhynchus kisutch. The sequence continues at coordinate 6,544,335 of NC_034174.2, forward strand.
TGAATGTTGTGTGTTACAAAGCTACAGCCATGACAGAATGTTGTGAGCTGCAAAGCTACAGTCATGACTGATTACTGTGTGTTACAAAGCTACAGTCATGACTGAATGTTGTGTGTTACAAAGCTACAGTCATGACTGAATGTTGTGTGTTACAAAGCTACAGTCATGACTGATTGTGGTGTGTTACAAAGCTACAGTCATGACTGATTACTGTGTTACAAAGCTACAGTAATGACTGAATGTTGTGTGCTGCAAAGCTACAGTCATGACTGAATGTTGTGTGCTGCAAAGCTACAGTCATGACTGAATGTTGTGTGTTACAAAGCTACAGCCATGACATATGTTGTGAGCTGCAAAGCTACAGTCATGACTGATTACTGTGTGTTACAAAGCTACAGTCATGACTGAATGTTGTGTGTTACAAAGCTACAGTCATGACTGAATGTTGTGTGTTACAAAGCTACAGTCATGACTGATTAATGTGTGTTACAAAGCTACAGTGATGACTGAATGTTGTGTGCTGCAAAGCTACAGTCATGACTGAATGTTGTGTGCTACAAAGCTACAGTCATGACTGAATGTTGTGTGCTACAAAGCTACAGTCATGAGTGAATGTTGTGTGTTACAAAGCTACAGCCATGACTGAATGTTGAGTGTTACAAAGCTACAGTCATGACAGAATGTTGTGTGTTACAAAGCTACAGTCATGACAGAATGGTGTGTGCTGCAAAGCTACAGTCATGACTGAACGTTGTGTGTTACAAAGCTACAGTCATGACTGAATGTTGTGTGTTACAAAGCTACAGTCATGACTGAATGTTGTGTGTTACAAAGCTACAGTCATGACTGAATGTTGTGTGTTACAAAGCTACAGTCATGACTGATTGTGGTGTGTTACAAAGCTACAGTCATGACTGATTACTGTGTGTTACAAAGCTACAGTCATGACTGAATGTTTTGTGCTGCAAAGCTACAGTCATGACTGAATGTTGTGTGTTACAAAGCTACAGTCATGACTGAATGAAGAATCTCCTTCCCATCCAATGTAGCAGCCTATATCTCTAAACATTAATGTAGCAGCCTATACCCCTAGACATTAATGTAGCAGTCTATACCCCTAGACATTAATGTAGCAGTCTATACCCCTAGACATTAATGTAGCAGCCTATACCCCTAGACATTAATGTAGCAGCCTATACCCCTAGACATTAATGTAGCAGCCTATACCCCTAGACATTAATGTAGCAGTCTATACCCCTAGACATTAATGTAGCAGTCTATACCCCTAGACATTAATGTAGCAGCCTATACCCCTAGACATTAATGTAGCAGTCTATACCCCTAGACATTAATGTAGCAGTCTATACCCCTAGACATTAATGTAGCAGCCTATACCCCTAGACATTAATGTAGCAGCCTATACCCCTAGACATTAATGTAGCAGCCTATACCCCTAGACATTAATGTAGCAGTCTATACCCCTAGACATTAATGTAGCAGTCTATACCCCTAGACATTAATGTAGCAGCCTATACCCCTAGACATTAATGTAGCAGTCTATACCCCTAGACATTAATGTAGCAGCCTATACCCCTAGACATTAATGTAGCAGTCTATACCCCTAGACATTAATGTAGCAGCCTATACCCCTAGACATTAATGTAGCAGCCTATACCCCTAGACATTAATGTAGCAGTCTATACCCCTAGACATTAATGTAGCAGCCTATACCCCTAGACATTAATGTAGCAGGCCTATACCCCTAGACATTAATGTAGCAGCCTATACCCCTAGACATTAATGTAGCAGTCTATACCCCTAGACATTAATGTAGCAGCCTATACCCCTAGACATTAATGTAGCAGCCTATACCCCTAGACATTAATGTAGCAGGCCTATACCCCTAGACATTATGTAGCAGCCTATACCCCTAGACATTAATGTAGCAGTCTGATACCCCTAGACATTAATGTAGCAGCCTATACCCCTAGACATTAATGTAGCAGCCTATACCCCTAGACATTAATGTAGCAGCCTATACCCCTAGACATTAATGTAGCAGTCTATACCCCTAGACATTAATGTAGCAGCCTATACCCCTAGACATTAATGTAGCAGCCTATACCCCTAGACATTAAGTAGCGCCTATACCCCTAGACATAATGTAGCAGCCTATACCCCTAGACATTAATGTAGCAGCCTATACCCCTAGACATTAATGTAGCAGTCTATACCCCTAGACATTAATGT
>NC_034174.2:6551584-6566584 GCF_002021735.2 Oncorhynchus kisutch
CCCTAACCAACAGAACACAGAATGACAAACAGCCAGACAGCCCTAACTAACATAACACAGAATGACAAACAGCCAGACAGCCCTAACCAACAGAACACAGAATGACAAACAGAACAGCCAGACAGCCCTAACTAACATAACACAGAATGACAAACAGCCAGACAGCCCTAAACAACAGAACACAGAATGACAAACAGCCAGACAGCCCTAACTAACAGAACACAGAATGACAAACAGCCAGACAGCCCTAACTAACAGAACACAGAATGACAAACAGCCAGACAGCCCTAACCAACAGAACACTAACAGAACACAGAATGACAAACAGCCAGACAGCCCTAACTAACAGAACACAGAATGACAAACAGCCAGACAGCCCTAACCAACAGAACACTAACAGAACACAGAATGACAAACAACCAGACAGCCCTAACTAACAGAACACAGAATGACAAACAGCCAGACAGCCCTAACCAACAGAACACAGAATGACAAACAGCCAGACAGCCCTAACCAACAGAACACAGAATGACAAACAGCCAGACAGCCCTAACCAACAGAACACTAACAGAACGCAGAATGACAAACAGCCAGACAGCCCTAACCAACAGAACACAGAATGACAAACAGCCAGACAGCCCTAACCAACAGAACACAGAATGACAAACAGCCAGACAGCCCTAACTAACAGAACACAGAATGACAAACAACCAGACAGCCCTAACTAACAGAACACAGAATGACAAACAGCCAGACAGCCCTAACCAACAGAACACTAACAGAACACAGAATGACAAACAGCCAGACAGCCCTAACCAACAGAACACAGAATGACAAACAGCCAGACAGCCCTAACTAACACAACACAGAATGACAAACAGCCAGACAGCCCTAACCAACAGAACACAGAATGACAAACACCCAGACAGCCCTAACTAACAGAACACAGAATGACAAACAGCCAGACAGCCCTAACTAACAGAACACAGAATGACAAACAGCCAGACAGCCCTAACCAACAGAACACAGAATGACAAACAGCCAGACAGCCCTAACTAACAGAACACAAAATGACAAACAGCCAGACAGCCCTAACTAACAGAACACAGAATGACAAACAGCCAGACAGCCCTAACCAACAGAACACTAACAGAACACAGAATGACAAACAACCAGACAGCCCTAACTAACAGAACACAGAATGACAAACAGCCAGACAGCCCTAACCAACAGAACACTAACAGAACACAGAATGACAAACAGCCAGACAGCCCTAACCAACAGAACACAGAATGACAAACAGCCAGACAGCCCTAACCAACAGAACACAGAATGACAAACAGCCAGACAGCCCTAACCAACAGAACACAGAATGACAAACAGCCAGACAGCCCTAACTAACAGAACACAGAATGACAAACAGCCAGACAGCCCTAACCAACAGAACACAGAATGACAAACAGCCAGACAGCCCTAACCAACAGAACACAGAATGACAAACAGCCAGACAGCCCTAACTAACAGAACACAGAATGACAAACAGCCAGACAGCCCTAACTAACAGAACACAGAATGACAAACAGCCAGACAGCCCTAACCAACAGAACACAGAATGACAAACAGCCAGACAGCCCTAACCAACAGAACACAGAATGACAAACAGCCAGACAGCCCTAACCAACAGAACACAGAATGGTAAATTGTTATTAACAAAATGGTACATTACAGATGATACAAATGTCACTGGGATTCTATCCTACACAGAATAGACCAGGCAGATGTCAGTTGGCGTTTGATGCCAGAATGCAGGATGTCTCCACCCAACGGTATTTGAAATCTCGCTTCGAGGGTTCAAAAGGGTCTCGCTAATTGACTCTTTTTTTTAATGATTGCATGACTACACATGAAATACTTCAGCACGCAGCGACACGTGTGTTGAGAGCTCAACTCAACCCAATGTTCTGTACAGCTAAAGATGGATAAAGCAATAAGGCGTGTGTCACAAATGACTGCCCTATTCCCTATAGTGCACTTCTTTTGACCACGGTCCATAGGGAAATATGGGGTCATTTGGGACGCCGGTTAAGTGAAAATGCTGGACATAAATCTATTATTGGGGCGGCAGGGTAGCTTAGTGGTTAGAGCGTTGGACTAGTAACTGAAAGGTTGCAAGTTCAAATCCCCAAGCTGACAAGGTACAAATCTGTCGTTCTGCCCCTGAACAGGCAGTTAACCATCTGTTCCTAGGCCGTCATTGAAAATAACAATTTGTTCTTAACTGACTGGTTAAATAAAGGTTAAAAATAAACATAGGAAGCACTGACAATGGCTGTGTATTACAGATCTGTTGTTTCACCAATTCAGTACATACTACCTCAATCAGCCTGACTAACCGTGTCTGTATGTAGCCTCTCTACTGTATATAGTCTCTACTGTATACAGCCTCTCTACTGTATATAGCCTCTCTACTGTATGTAGCCTCTCTACTGTATATAGCCTCGCTACTGTATATAGCCTCTCTACTGTATATAGCCTGTCTACTGTATATAACCTCTCTACTGTATATAGCCTCTCTACTGTATACAGCCTCTCTACTGTATATAGCCTCTACTGTATACAGCCTCTCTACTGTATATAGCCTCTACTGTATACAGCCTCTCTACTGTATATAGCCTCTACTGTATACAGCCTCTCTACTGTATATAGCCTCTCTACTGTATGTAGCCTCTCTACTGTATATAGCCTCGCTACTGTATATAGCCGCTCTACTGTATATAGCCTGTCTACTGTATATAACCTCTCTACTGTATATAGCCTCTCTACTGTATACAGCCTCTCTACTGTATATAGCCTCTACTGTATACAGCCTCTCTACTGTATATAGCCTCTACTGTATACAGCCTCTCTACTGTATATAGCCTCTACTGTATACAGCCTCTCTACTGTATATAGCCTCTACTGTATATAGCCTCTCTACTGTATATAGCCTCTCTACTGTATACAGCCTCTCTACTGTATATAGCCTCTCTACTGTATATAGCCTCTCTACTGTATATAGCCTCTCTACTGTATATAGCCTCTACTGTATACAGCCTCTCTACTGTATATAGCCTCTACTGTATACAGCCTCTCTACTGTATATAGCCTCTACTGTCTCTACAATCCGAAATTCCTTTTTGATACTGTCGCAAAGCTAACTAAAAAGCAGCATTCCCCAAGAGAGGATGACTTTCACTTTAGCAGTGATAAATTCATGAACTTATTTGAGGAAAAGATTATGATTATTAGAAAGCAAATTACGGACTCCTCTTTAAACCTGCGTATTCCTCCAAACCTCAGTTGTCCTGAGTCTGCACAACTCTGCCAGGACCTAGGATCAAGAGAGACGCTCAAGTGTTTTAGTACTATATCTCTTGACACAATGATGAAAATAATCATGGCCTCTAAACCTTCAAGCTGCATACTGGACCCTATTCCAACTAAACTACTGAAAGAGCTGCTTCCTGTGCTTGGCCCTCCTATGTTGAACATAATAAACGGCTCTCTATCCACTGGATGTGTACCAAACTCACTAAAAGTGGCAGTAATAAAGCCTCTCTTGAAAAAGCCAAACCTTGACCCAGAAAATATAAAAAACTATCGGCCTATATCGAATCTTCCATTCCTCTCAAAAATTTTAGAGAAGGCTGTTGCGCAGCAACTCACTGCCTTCCTGAAGACAAACAATGTATACGAAATGCTTCAGTCTGGTTTTAGACCCCATCATAGCACTGAGACGGCACTTGTGAAGTAAATGACATTTTAATGGCATCGGACCGAGGCTCTGCATCTGTCCTCGTGCTCCTAGACCTTAGTGCTGCTTTTGATACCATCGATCACCACATTCTTTTGGAGAGATTGGAAACCCAAATTGGTCTACACGGACATGTTCTGGCCTGGTTTAAATCTTATCTGTCGGAAAGATATCAGTTTGTCTCTGTGAATGGTTTGTCCTCTGACAAATCAACTGTAAATTTCGGTGTTCCTCAAGGTTCCGTTTTAGGACCACTATTGTTTTCACTATATATTTTACCTCTTGGGGATGTTATTCGAAAACATAATGTAAACTTTCACTGCTATGCGGATGACACACAGCTGTACATTTCAATGAAACATGGTGAAGCCCCAAAATTGCCCTCGCTAGAAGCATGTGTTTCAGACATAAGGAAGTGGATGGCTGCAAACTTTCTACTATTAAACTCGGACAAAACAGAGATGCTTGTTCTAGGTCCCAAGAAAAAAAGAGATCTTCTGTTGAATCTGACAATTAATCTTAATGGTTGTACAGTCGTCTCAAATAAAACTGTGAAGGACCTCGGCGTTACTCTGGACCCTGACCTCTCTTTTGAAGAACATATCAAGACCATTTCGAGGACAGCTTTTTTCCATCTACGTAACATTGCAAAAATCAGAAACTTTCTGTCCAAAAATGATGCAGAAAAATGTATCCATGCTTTTGTCACTTCTAGGTTAGACTACTGCAATGCTCTATTTTCCGGCTACCCGGATAAAGCACTAAATAAACTTCAGTTGGTGCTAAATACGGCTGCTAGAATCCTGACTAGAACCAAAAAATTTGATCATACTACTCCAGTGCTAGCCTCTCTACACTGGCTTCCTGTCAAATCAAGGGCTGATTTCAAGGTTTTACTGCTAACCTACAAAGCATTACATGGGCTTGCTCCTACCTATCTCTCTGATTTGGTCCTGCCTTACATACCTACAAGTACGCTACGGTCACAAGACGCAGGCCTCCTAATTGTCCCTAGAATTTCTAAGCAAACAGCTGGAGGCAGGGCTTTCTCCTATTGAGCTCCATTTTTATGGAACGGTCTGCCTACCCATGTCAGAGACGCAAACTCGGTCTCAACCTTTAAGTCTTTACTGAAGACTCATCTCTTCAGTGGGTCATATGATTGAGTGTAGTCTGGCCCAGGAGTGGGAAGGTGAACGGAAAGGCTCTGGAGCAACGAACCGCCCTTGCTGTCTCTGCCTGGCCGGTTCCCCTCTTTCCACTGGGATTCTCTGCCTCTAACCCTATTACAGGGGCTGAGTCACTGGCTTGCTGGGGCTCTCTCATGCCGTCCCTGGAGGGGGTGCGTCACCTGAGTGGGTTGATTCACTGTTGTGGTCATCCTGTCTGGGTTGGCGCCCCCCCCTTGGGTTGTGCCGTGGCGTAGATCTTTGTGGGCTATACTCAGCCTTGTCTCAGGATGGTAAGTTGGTGGTTGAAGATATCCCTCTAGTGGTGTGGGGGCTGTGCTTTGGCAAAGTGGGTGGGGTTATATCCTTCCTGTTTGGCCCTGTCCGGGGGTGTCCTCGGATGGGGCCACAGTGTCTCCTGACCCCTCCTGTCTCAGCCTCCAGTATTTATGCTGCAGTAGTTTATGTGTCGGGGGGCTGGGGTCAGTTTGTTATATCTGGAGTACTTCTCCTGTCCTATTCGGTGTCCTGTGTGAATCTAAGTTCTCTAATTCTCTCCTTCTCTCTTTCTTTCTCTCTCTCGGAGGACCTGAGCCATAGGACCATGCCCCAGGACTACCTGACATGATGACTCCTTGCTGTCCCCAGTCCACCTGGCCATGCTGCTGTTCCAGTTTCAACTGACCTGAGCCCTAGGACCATGCCCCAGGACTACCTGACATGATGACTCCTTGCTGTCCCCAGTCCACCTGGCCATGCTGCTGCTCCAGTTTCAACTTCCACCTGACTGTGCTGCTGCTCCAGTTTCAACTTCCACCTGACTGTGCTGCTGCTCCAGTTTCAACTGTTCTGCCTTATTATTATTCGACCATGCTGGTCATTTATGAACATTTGAACATCTTGGCCATGTTATGTTATAATCTCCACCTGGCACAGCCAGAAGAGGACTGGCCACCCCACATAGCCTGGTTCCTCTCTAGGTTTCTTCCTAGGTATTGGCCTTTCTAGGGAGTTTTTCCTAGCCACCGTGCTTCTACACCTGCATTGCTTGCTGTTTGGGGTTTTAGGCTGGGTTTCTGTACAGCACTTTGAGATATCAGCTGATGTACGAAGGGCTATATAAATACATTTGATTTGATTTGATTTGATACTGTATATAGCCTCTCTACTGTATACAGCCTCTCTACTGTATATAGCCTCTACTGTATATAGCCTCTCTACTTAATACAGCCTCTCTACTGTATATAGTCTCTCTACTGTATTTAGCCTCTATTGTATATAGCCTATCTACTGTATACAGCCTCTCTACTGTATATAGCCTCTCCAATGTATATAGCCTCTACTGTATACAGCCTCTACTGTATACAGCCTCTACTGTAAACAGCCTCTACTGTATACAGTCTCTCTCCTGTATATATCCTCTACTGTATATAGCCTCTACTGTATACAGCCTCTCTACTGTATATAGCCTCTACTGTATACAGCCTCTCTACTGTATATAGCCTCTCTACTGTATTCGGCCTCTCTACTGTATATAGCCTCTCTACTGTATATAGCCTCTCTACTGTATACAGCCTCTACTGTATATAGCCTCTCTACTGTATATAGCCTCTCTACTGTATACAGCCTCTCTACTGTATATAGCCTCTACTGTATATAGCCTCTACTGTAAACAGCCTCTACTGTATACAGCCTCTCTACTGTATATAGCCTCTACTGTATACAGCCTCTCTACTGTATATAGCCTCTACTGTATATAGCCTCTACTGTAAACAGCCTCTACTGTATACAGCCTCTCTACTGTATATAGCCTCTCCTGTATATAGCCTCTACTGTATACAGCCTCTCTACTGTATATAACCCCTCTAATGTATATAACCTCTACTGTATACAGCCTCTCTACTGTATATAGCATATCTACTGTATATAACCTCTACTGTATATAGCCTCTCTACTGTATATAGCATCTCTACTGTATATAACCTCTCTACTGTATATTGCATCTCTACTGTATATAACCTCTCTACTGTATATAACCTCTCTACTGTATATAGCCTCTCTACTGTATATAACATCTCTACTGTATATAACCTCTCTACTGTATATAACCTCTCTACTGTATATAACCTCTCTACTGTATATAGCCTCTCTACTGTATATAGCCTCTACTGTATACAGCCTCTCTACTGTATATAGCCTCTACTGTATACAGCCTCTCTACTGTATACAGCCTCTCTACTGTATATAGCCTCTCTACTGTATATAACATCTCTACTGTATATAACCTCTCTACTGTATATAACCTCTCTACTGTATATAGCCTCTCTACTGTATATAGCCTCTCCACTGTATATAGCCTCTACTGTATATAGCCTCTACTGTATATAACCTCTCTACTGTATATAACCTCTCTACTGTATATAGCCTCTCTACTGTATATAACCTCTCTACTGTATATAACCTCTCTACTGTATATAACCTCTCTACTGTATATAACCTCTCTACTGTATATAGCCTCTACTGTATATAGCCTCTACTGTATACAGCCTCTACTGTATACAGCCTCTCTACTGTATATAGCCTCTACTGTATACAGCCTCTCTACTGTATACAGCCTCTCTACTGTATATAACCTCTCTACTGTATATAACCTCTCTACTGTATATAACCTCTCTACTGTATATAGCCTCTCTACTGTATATAACCTCTCTACTGTATATAACCTCTCTACTGTATATAGCCTCTACTGTATATAACCTCTCTACTGTATATAGCCTCTACTGTATATAACCTCTCTACTGTATATAGCCTCTCTACTGTATATAACCTCTCTACTGTATATAGCCTCTACTGTATATAACCTCTCTACTGTATATAGCATCTCTACTGTATATAGCCTCTCTACTGTATATAGCCTCTACTGTATATAACCTCTATACTGTATATAGCCCCTCTACTGTATATAGCCTCTCTACTGTATATAGCCTCTCTACTGTATATAACCTCTCTACTGTATATAACCTCTCTACTGTATAAAGCCTCTCTACTGTATATAGCCTCTACTGTATATAGCCCCTCTACTGTATATAGCCTCTCTACTGTATATAGCCTCTCTACTGTATATAACCTCTCTACTGTATATAACCTCTCTACTGTATAAAGCCTCTCTACTGTATACAGCCTCTCTACTGTATATAGCCTCTACTGTATATAGCCTCTACTGTAAACAGCCTCTACTGTATACAGCCTCTCTACTGTATATAGCCTCTCTACTGTATACAGCCTCTCTACTGTATATAGCCTCTACTGTATATAGCCTCTACTGTAAACAGCCTCTACTGTATATAGCCTCTCTACTGTATATAGCCTCTCCTGTATATAGCCTCTACTGTATACAGCCTCTCTACTGTATATAACCCCTCTAATGTATATAACCTCTACTGTATACAGCCTCTCTACTGTATATAGCATATCTACTGTATATAACCTCTACTGTATATAGCCTCTCTACTGTATATAGCATCTCTACTGTATATAACATCTCTACTGTATATAACCTCTCTACTGTATATTGCATCTCTACTGTATATAACCTCTCTACTGTATATAACCTCTCTACTGTATATAGCCTCTCTACTGTATATAACATCTCTACTGTATATAACCTCTCTACTGTATATAACCTCTCTACTGTATATAGCCTCTACTGTATATAGCCTCTACTGTATACAGCCTCTCTACTGTATATAGCCTCTACTGTATACAGCCTCTCTACTGTATACAGCCTCTCTACTGTATATAGCCTCTCTACTGTATATAACATCTCTACTGTATATAACCTCTCTACTGTATATAACCTCTCTACTGTATATAGCCTCTCTACTGTATATAGCCTCTCCACTGTATATAGCCTCTACTGTATATAGCCTCGACTGTATATAACCTCTCTACTGTATATAACCTCTCTACTGTATATAGCCTCTCTACTGTATATAACATCTCTACTGTATATAACCTCTCTACTGTATATAACCTCTCTACTGTATATAACCTCTCTACTGTATATAGCCTCTACTGTATATAGCCTCTACTGTATACAGCCTCTCTACTGTATATAGCCTCTACTGTATACAGCCTCTCTACTGTATACAGCCTCTCTACTGTATATAACCTCTCTACTGTATATAACCTCTCTACTGTATATAACCTCTCTACTGTATATAGCCTCTCTACTGTATATAACCTCTCTACTGTATATAACCTCTCTACTGTATATAGCCTCTACTGTATATAACCTCTCTACTGTATATAGCCTCTACTGTATATAACCTCTCTACTGTATATAGCCTCTCTACTGTATATAACCTCTCTACTGTATATAGCCTCTACTGTATATAACCTCTCTACTGTATATAGCATCTCTACTGTATATAGCCTCTCTACTGTATATAGCCTCTACTGTATATAACCTCTCTACTGTATATAGCCCCTCTACTGTATATAGCCTCTCTACTGTATATAGCCTCTCTACTGTATATAACCTCTCTACTGTATATAACCTCTCTACTGTATAAAGCCTCTCTACTGTATATAGCCTCTACTGTATATAGCCCCTCTACTGTATATAGCCTCTCTACTGTATATAGCCTCTCTACTGTATATAACCTCTCTACTGTATATAACCTCTCTACTGTATAAAGCCTCTCTACTGTACTACTCGTTTTACTGTTGTTTTTATTTCTTTACCTACTATTGTTCACCTAATACCTTTTTTGCACTGTTGGTTAAGTAAGTAATAATTTCACTATAAGGTCTACTACACCTGTTGTATTCAGAATTTCACTGTGAGGTCTACTACACCTGTTGTATTCAGCATTTCACTGTGAGGTCTACTACACCTGTTGTATTCAGCATTTCACTGTAAGGTCTACTACATCTGTTGTATTCAGCATTTCACTGTAAGGTCTACTACACCTGTTGTATTCAGCATTTCACTGTAAGGTTGACTACACCTGTTGTATTCAGCATTTCACTGTGAGGTCTACTACACCTGTTGTATTCAGCATTTCACTGTAAGGTCTACTACATCTGTTGTATTCAGCATTTCACTGTAAGGTCTACTACACCTGTTGTATTCAGCATTTCACTGTAAGGTCTACTACACCTGTTGTATTCAGCATTTCACTGTGAGGTCTACTACACCTGTTGTATTCAGCATTTCACTGTAAGGTCTACCTACACCTGTTGTATTCAGCATTTCACTGTGAGGTCTACTACACCTGTTGTATTCAGCATTTCACTGTAAGGTCTACTACACCTGTTGTATTCAGCATTTCACTGTAAGGTTGACTACACCTGTTGTATTCAGCATTTCACTGTGAGGTCTACTACACCTGTTGTATTCAGCATTTCACTGTAAGGTCTACTACATCTGTTGTATTCAGCATTTCACTGTAAGGTCTACTACACCTGTTGTATTCAGCATTTCACTGTAAGGTCTACTACACCTGTTGTATTCAGCATTTCACTGTAAGGTCTACACTACACCTGTTGTATTCAGCATTTCACTGTGAGGTCTACTACACCTGTTGTATTCAGCATTTCACTGTAAGGTCTACCTATACCTGTTGTATTCAGCATTTCACTGTGAGGTCTACTACACCTGTTGTATTCAGCATTTCACTGTAAGGTCTACTACACCTGTTGTATTCAGCATTTCACTGTAAGGTCTACTACACCTGTTGTATTCAGCATTTCACTGTAAGGTCTACACTACACCTGTTGTATTCAGCATTTCACTGTGAGGTCTACTACACCTGTTGTATTCAGCATTTCACTGTAAGGTCTACCTACACCTGTTGTATTCAGCATTTCACTGTGAGGTCTACTATACCTGTTGTATTCAGCATTTCACTGTAAGGTCTACTACACCTGTTGTATTCAGCATTTCACTGTAAGGTCTACTACACCTGTTGTATTCAGCATTTCACTGTAAGGTCTACTACACCTGTTGTATTCAGCATTTCACTGTGAGGTCTACTACACCTGTTGTATTCAGCATTTCACTGTAAGGTCTACTACATCTGTTGTATTCAGCATTTCACTGTGAGGTCTACTACACCTGTTGTATTCAGCATTTCACTGTAGGGTCTACTACACCTGTTGTATTCAGCATTTCACTGTAAGGTTGACTACACCTGTTGTATTCAGAGCACGTGACAAATAAACTTTGATTTGATTTTGAGTATAACTTGGTCAAATAGTTTCAAATTTCACTTCTTGTTCAACTTCGTTAAAAAACAAGTTTCCCCCCATCTCAAGTTCTGTAAGTAAAAAAAGGCCTATAGTAAGAGTTTAAGAGTTTAAGAGCCAAATAAAGTGTGAACCGTAACAGGGACGAGGATTTCATCTTAAATCAACCATAAATTCCCTTGTAGCAGAGGGAATGGGAAAGGGGGATACCTAGTCAGTTGTAAGGAAAGGGGGGGGGGGGGGGGGGGCTGCCTTAATAGTCAGTTGTAAGGAAAGGGGGGGGGGGGGGGGGCTGCCTTAATCGACATCCACGTCTTCGGCGCCCGGAGTGGGTTAATTCCCTTGCTCAGGGGCAGAACGACCGCTTACATTTTTTTTATTGTTAAAAAGAAAAAAATGCCTATCAATGGGTTACATGGTTGATGTGTTCAGCTCGACCAGCTCCGTTTTGATATATATTTATATATTTTCAATCAATCAAATGTATTTATAAAGCCCTTCTTACATCAGCTGATGTCACAAAGTGCTTATACAGAAACCCAGCACTAAACCCCCCCCCCCCCCCCCCCCCCAGCACTAAACCCCCCCCAGCACTAAACCCCCCCCCCCCCCCAAACAGCAAGCAATGCAGGTGTAGAAGCACAGAATTTTACCATATTAAAACGAGAATTCAGTTCAGGTTGACGGACAGACGTAAACCACAACAAAATAACTAACGACTTTCTAATGATGATGGAAACTGGGAGAAATGTTGGTGGTTTAAATGAGCTAAAACGTTCCTTGAAGAAACAGAGGGTGAACGGACATGTCAAAATGTTGAATTTTCGACACTTTAGCAAGTCTTTATATTCATATAAAAATCTGATTGAATTGTGGTCCTTGTGGTCTATATTAAACAGTGCTTCATTTAATACAACATTTAATACAAAATTCTATAGTGGTGCACAATTTTCATTTAAAATATCAAAGGGAGAAGGCACTAATTTCGTGAAATGAAACCAGCTGCATATTCAACTCAAGATCAAATCCATAATTGAGTTATTCTATGATTCCATTAACATGCTGTGGTGTAGACTCTTGGTTCCATTAGGTAGGTATGATTATATTGATTCAGACAGGGGTCCTGAACTGCTCTGACTAAAAAAGTGTAACCCGAGAGATAATTTAAATGAACATCAGTACCCGGCAAATTGAATCCATAGTGTTCTATTGAATCCATAGTGTTCTATTGAATCCATAGTGTTCTATTGAATCCATAGTGTTCTATTGAATCCATAGTGTTCTATTGAATCCATAGTGTTCTATTGAATCCATAGTGTTCTATTGAATCCATAGTGCTCTATTGAATCCATAGTGTTCTATTGAATCCATAGCGTTCTATTGAATCCATAGAGTTCTATTGAATCCATAGCGTTCTATTGAATCCATAGCGTTCTATTGAATCCATAGCGTTCTATTGAATCCATAGCGTTCTATTGAATCCATAGCGTTCTATTGAATCCATAGTGCTCTATTGAATCCATAGTGTTCTATTGAATCCATAGCGTTCTATTGAATCCATAGAGTTCTATTGAATCCATAGCGTTCTATTGAATCCATAGCGTTCTATTGAATCCATAGCGTTCTATTGAATCCATAGCGTTCTATTGAATCCATAGCGTTCTATTGAATCCATAGAGTTCTATTCTATCTATCGGAGAGTCTCTGTTGTGTGGTGCAAACGAGGTGATGAAGTTACACTTGTATGCAATTAACTACTAAATGATTATATAGATATATAGATATACAGATATACAGATATACAGATATATAGATATACAGATATACAGATATATAGATATACAGATATATAGATATACAGATATACAGATATATAGATATACAGATATACAGATATACAGATATATAGATATAGATATACAGATATATAGATATACAGATATACAGATATACAGATATACAGATATACAGATATATAGATATACAGATATATGGATATACAGATATATAGATATACAGATATACAGATATACAGATATATAGATATACAGATATATAGATATATTATAGATATACAGCTATATAGATATACAGCTATATAGATATACAGATATATAGATATACAGATATATAGATATACAGATATACAGATATATAGATATACAGATATATAGATATACAGATATACAGATATATAGATATACAGATATACAGATATACAGATATACAGATATATAGATATACAGATATACAGATATATATAGATATATAGATATACAGATATACAGATATATAGATATATTATAGATATACAGCTATATAGATATACAGCTATATAGATATATAGATATATAGATATACAGCTATATAGATATACAGATATATAGATATACAGATATATAGATATACAGATATATAGATATACAGATATATAGATATATTATAGATATACAGCTATATAGATATACAGCTATATAGATATACAGATATATAGATATACAGATATATAGATATACAGATATATAGATATACAGATATACAGATATACAGATATATAGATATATAGATATACAGATATATAGATATACAGATATACAGATATACAGATATATAGATATATAGATATACAGATATATAGATATATAGATATACAGATATATAGATATACAGATATACAGATATACAGATATATAGATATACAGATATACAGATATATAGATATATAGATATACAGATATACAGATATATAGATATATAGATATACAGATATACAGATATATAGATATACAGATATATAGATATACAGATATACAGATATATAGATATACAGATATACAGATATATATAGATATATAGATATACAGATATACAGATATATAGATATATTATAGATATACAGCTATATAGATATACAGCTATATAGATATATAGATATACAGCTATATAGATATACAGATATATAGATATACAGATATATAGATATACAGATATATAGATATACAGATATACAGATATATAGATATATAGATATACAGATATATAGATATATTATAGATATACAGCTATATAGATATACAGATATACAGATATACAGATATACAGATATACAGATATATAGATATACAGATATATAGATATACAGATATATAGATATACAGATATACAGATATAGTCGCTTTCTTCTTTCCTATATATTTGAATCTCACTTTCCATCTACGAATTGAATATACTTTCCTGCAACCCGCCTCGGACAATGTGGTACGGATCTGCTATTTTAAGTGACTATTTCTGGCTAACGCCTCTGTCCCGACGCAAGCACCAGTTAGCCTCGAGCTAGGCCCATCTCCTGGCTAGCCGAAGAGATATACCAGCTAATATGCAATTAAGGCTTTACACCCCACAGTGTTAAAACACCCCAAAATGAGTTACAGTAGCACTATAGGTGTTAATTCCCTAACACTGAGGAAGTGTCACAGCATCAGCTCCAAAATACTGTTAATTTAATTTGCATCAGTCATAGTGATAGTTTATCAACACTT
The DNA here is from genome assembly GCF_002021735.2 of Oncorhynchus kisutch. Classification (NCBI taxonomy): domain Eukaryota; kingdom Metazoa; phylum Chordata; class Actinopteri; order Salmoniformes; family Salmonidae; genus Oncorhynchus; species Oncorhynchus kisutch. The sequence continues at coordinate 6,566,338 of NC_034174.2, forward strand.
TGAATAGTGTTAGTTTAACACTATTTTAGTGGGTCACATATTTGGTATTTGGTATTTTATTAGGATCCCTATAAGCTGTTGCAAAAGCAGCAGATACTCTTCCTGGGGTCCACACAGAACACAGAACACAGAACACAGAACACAGAATACAAAACATGACACATGACATCATACAGAACATTTAATAGACAGGAACAGCTCAATGACAGAACTACATGCATTTAAAAAGGCACACGTAGCCTACATA
>NC_034174.2:6569084-6604084 GCF_002021735.2 Oncorhynchus kisutch
ACACACACACTATCTAGGTCCAATAGCCTACATATCAACACACACACTATCTAGGTCCAATAGCCTACATATCAACACACACACACTATCTAGGTCCAATAGCCTACATATCAACACACACACACTATCTAGGTCCAATAGCCTACATATCAACACACACACACTATCTAGGTCCAATAGCCTACATGTCAACACACACACACTATCTAGGTCCAATAGCCTACATATCAACACACACACACTATCTAGGTCCACTAGCCTACATATCAACACACACACACTATCTAGGTCCAGTAGACTACATATCAACACACACACACACACTATCTAGGTCCAATAGCCTACATATCAACACACACACACTATCTAGGTCCAATAGCCTACATATCAACACACACACACTATCTAGGTCCACTAGCCTACATATCAACACACACACACTATCTAGGTCCAGTAGCCTACATATCAACACACACACACACACTATCTAGGTCCAGTAGCCTACATATCAACACACACACACACACTATCTAGGTCCAATAGCCTACATATCAACACACATACACTATCTAGGTCCAATAGCCTACATATCAACACACACACACTATCTAGGTCCAGTAGCCTACATATCAACACACACACACACACTATCTAGGTCCAATAGCCTACATATCAACACACACACACTATCTAGGTCCAATAGCCTACATATCAACACACACACACTATCTAGGTCCAATAGCCTACATATCAACACACACACACACACTATCTAGGTCCAATAGCCTACATATCAACACACACACACACACTATCTAGGTCCAATAGCCTACATATCAACACACACACACTATCTAGGTCCAATAGCCTACATATCAACACATACACACAAACTATCTAGGTCCAATAGCCTACATATCAACACACACACACTATCTAGGTCCAATAGCCTACATATCAACACACACACACTATCTAGGTCCAATAGCCTACATATCAACACATACACACACTATCTAGGTCCAGTAGCCTACATATCAACACATACACACTATCTAGGTCCAGTAGCCTACATATCAACACAAACACACACACTATCTAGGTCCAATAGCCTACATATCAACACATACACACACTATCTAGGTCCAGTAGCCTACATATCAACACACACACACACTATCTAGGTCCAGTAGCCTACATATCAACACACACACACTATCTAGGTCCAGTAGCCTACATATCAACACACACACACTATCTAGGTCCAATAGCCTACATATCAACACATACACACACTATCTAGGTCCAGTAGCCTACATATCAACACACACACTATCTAGGTCCAGTAGCCTACATATCAACACACACACACTATCTAGGTCCAATAGCCTACATATCAACACACACACACACACACACACTATCTAGGTCCAATAGCCTACATATCAACACACACACTATCTAGGTCCAATAGCCTACATATCAACACATACACACACTATCTAGGTCCAGTAGCCTACATATCAACACACACACACACACTATCTAGGTCCAATAGCCTACATATCAACACACACACACACTATCTAGGTCCAATAGCCTACATATCAACACACACACACTATCTAGGTCCAATAGCCTACATATCAACACACACACACTATCTAGGTCCAATAGCCTACATATCAACACATACACACTATCTAGGTCCAATAGCCTACATATCAACACACACACACTATCTAGGTCCAGTAGCCTACATATCAACACCCACACACTATCTAGGTCCAGTAGCCTACATATCAACACACACACTATCTAGGTCCAGTAGCCTACATATCAACACACACACACTATCTAGGTCCAATAGCCTACATATCAACACACACACACTATCTAGGTCCAGTAGCCTACATATCAAAACACACACACACACACACACACACACACACTATCTAGGTCCAATAGCCTACATATCAACACACACACACTATCTAGGTCCAATAGCCTACATATCAACACATACACACACTATCTAGGTCCAGTAGCCTACATATCAACACACACACACACACTATCTAGGTCCAATAGCCTACATATCAACACACACACACACTATCTAGGTCCAATAGCCTACATATCAACACACACACACTATCTGGGTCCAATAGCCTACATATCAACACACACACACTATCTAGGTCCAGTAGCCTACATATCAACACACACACACTATCTAGGTCCAATAGCCTACATATCAACACACACACACTATCTAGGTCCAATAGCCTACATATCAACACACACACACTATCTAGGTCCAATAGCCTACATATCAACACACACACACTATCTAGGTCCAGTAGCCTACATATCAACACACACAAACTATCTAGGTCCAGTAGCCTACATATCAACACACACACACTATCTAGGTCCAGTAGCCTACATATCAACACACACACACTATCTAGGTCCAGTAGCCTACATATCAACACACACACACTATCTAGGTCCAATAGCCTACATATCAACACACACACACTATCTAGGTCCAGTAGCCTACATATCAACACACACACACTATCTAGGTCCAATAGCCTACATATCAACACACACACACACTATCTAGGTCCAATAGCCTACATATCAACACACACACACACTATCTAGGTCCAATAGCCTACATATCAACACACACTATCTAGGTCCAATAGCCTACATATCAACACACACACACACACACTATCTAGGTCCAATAGCCTACATATCAACACACACTATCTAGGTCCAATAGCCTACATATCAACACACACACACACTATCTAGGTCCAATAGCCTACATATCAACACACACACACACACACTATCTAGGTCCAATAGCCTACATATCAACACACACACACACACTATCTAGGTCCAATAGCCTACATATCAACACACACACACTATCTAGGTCCAATAGCCTACATATCAACACACACACACTATCTAGGTCCAATAGCCTACATATCAACACACACACTATCTAGGTCCAATAGCCTACATATCAACACACACACACTATCTAGGTCCAATAGCCTACATATCAACACACACACACACACACACTATCTAGGTCCAATAGCCTACATATCAACACACACACACTATCTAGGTCCAATAGCCTACATATCAACACACACACACTATCTAGGTCCAATAGCCTACATATCAACACACACACACACACTATCTAGGTCCAATAGCCTACATATCAACACACACACACTATCTAGGTCCAATAGCCTACATATCAACACACACACACTATCTAGGTCCAATAGCCTACATATCAACACACACACACTATCTAGGTCCAATAGCCTACATATCAACACACACACACTATCTAGGTCCAATAGCCTACATATCAACACACACACACTATCTAGGTCCAATAGCCTACATATCAACACACACACACTATCTAGGTCCAATAGCCTACATATCAACACACACACACTATCTAGGTCCAATAGCCTACATATCAACACACACACACACTATCTAGGTCCAATAGCCTACATATCAACACACACACACTATCTAGGTCCAATAGCCTACATATCAACACACACACACTATCTAGGTCCAATAGCCTACATATCAACACACACACACTATCTAGGTCCAATAGCCTACATATCAACACACACACACTATCTAGGTCCAATAGCCTACATATCAACACACACACACTATCTAGGTCCAATAGCCTACATATCAACACACACACACTATCTAGGTCCAATAGCCTACATATCAACACACACACACTATCTAGGTCCAATAGCCTACATATCAACACACACACACTATCTAGGTCCAATAGCCTACATATCAACACACACACACTATCTAGGTCCAATAGCCTACATGTCAACACACACACACTATCTAGGTCCAATAGCCTACATATCAACACACACACACTATCTAGGTCCAGTAGGCCTACATATCAACACACACACACTATCTAGGTCCAATAGCCTACATATCAACACACACACACTATCTAGGTCCAATAGCCTACATATCAACACATACACACACCCTATCTAGGTCCAGTAGCCTACATATCAACACACACACACTATCTAGGTCCAATAGCCTACATATCAACACACACACACACACTATCTAGGTCCAATAGCCTACATATCAACACACACACACTATCTAGGTCCAATAGCCTACATATCAACACACACACTATCTAGGTCCAATAGCCTACATATCAACACACACACTATCTAGGTCCAGTAGCCTACATATCAACACACACACACTATCTAGGTCCAATAGCCTACATATCAACACACACACACTATCTAGGTCCAGGAGCCTACATATCAACACACACACACTATCTAGGTCCAATAGCCTACATATCAACACACACACACTATCTAGGTCCAATAGCCTACATATCAACACATACACACAAACTATCTAGGTCCAATAGCCTACATATCAACACACACACACTATCTAGGTCCAATAGCCTACATATCAACACACACACACTATCTAGGTCCAATAGCCTACATATCAACACATACACACACTATCTAGGTCCAGTAGCCTACATATCAACACATACACACTATCTAGGTCCAGTAGCCTACATATCAACACAAACACACACACTATCTAGGTCCAATAGCCTACATATCAACACATACACACACTATCTAGGTCCAGTAGCCTACATATCAACACACACACACACTATCTAGGTCCAGTAGCCTACATATCAACACACACACACTATCTAGGTCCAGTAGCCTACATATCAACACACACACACTATCTAGGGTCCAATAGCCTACATATCAACACACACACACTATCTAGGTCCAGTAGCCTACATATCAACACACACACACTATTCTAGGTCCAATAGCCTACATATCAACACATACACACACTATCTAGGTCCAGTAGCCTACATATCAACACACACACTATCTAGGTCCAGTAGCCTACATATCAACACACACACACTATCTAGGTCCAATAGCCTACATATCAACACACACACACACACACACACTATCTAGGTCCAATAGCCTACATATCAACACACACACTATCTAGGTCCAATAGCCTACATATCAACACATACACACACTATCTAGGTCCAGTAGCCTACATATCAACACACACACACACACTATCTAGGTCCAATAGCCTACATATCAACACACACACACACTATCTAGGTCCAATAGCCTACATATCAACACACACACACTATCTAGGTCCAATAGCCTACATATCAACACACACCTATCTAGGTCCAATAAGCCTACATATCAACACATACACACTATCTAGGTCCAATAGCCTACATATCAACACACACACACTATCTAGGTCCAGTAGCCTACATATCAACACCCACACACTATCTAGGTCCAGTAGCCTACATATCAACACACACACTATCTAGGTCCAGTAGCCTACATATCAACACACACACACACTATCTAGGTCCAATAGCCTACATATCAACACACACACACTATCTAGGTCCAGTAGCCTACATATCAAAACACACACACACACACACACACACACACTATCTAGGTCCAATAGCCTACATATCAACACACACACACTATCTAGGTCCAATAGCCTACATATCAACACATACACACACTATCTAGGTCCAGTAGCCTACATATCAACACACACACACACACTATCTAGGTCCAATAGCCTACATATCAACACACACACACACTATCTAGGTCCAATAGCCTACATATCAACACACACACACTATTGGTCCAATAGCCTACATAACACACAACACACTATCTAGGTCCAGTAGCCTACATATCAACACACACACACTATCTAGGTCCAATAGCCTACATATCAACACACACACACTATCTAGGTCCAATAGCCTACATATCAACACACACACACTATCTAGGTCCAATAGCCTACATATCAACACACACACACTATCTAGGTCCAGTAGCCTACATATCAACACACACAAACTATCTAGGTCCAGTAGCCTACATATCAACACACACACACTATCTAGGTCCAGTAGCCTACATATCAACACACACACACTATCTAGGTCCAGTAGCCTACATATCAACACACACACACTATCTAGGTCCAATAGCCTACATATCAACACACACACACTATCTAGGTCCAGTAGCCTACATATCAACACACACACACTATCTAGGTCCAATAGCCTACATATCAACACACACACACACTATCTAGGTCCAATAGCCTACATATCAACACACACACACACTATCTAGGTCCAATAGCCTACATATCAACACCACACTATCTAGGTCCAATAGCCTACATATCAACACACACACACACACACTATCTAGGTCCAATAGCCTACATATCAACACACACTATCTAGGTCCAATAGCCTACATATCAACACACACACACACTATCTAGGTCCAATAGCCTACATATCAACACACACACACACACTATCTAGGTCCAATAGCCTACATATCAACACACACACACACACTATCTAGGTCCAATAGCCTACATATCAACACACACACACTATCTAGGTCCAATAGCCTACATATCAACACACACACACTATCTAGGTCCAATAGCCTACATATCAACACACACACTATCTAGGTCCAATAGCCTACATATCAACACACACACACTATCTAGGTCCAATAGCCTACATATCAACACACACACACACACACTATCTAGGTCAATAGCCTACATATCAACACACACACCACTATCTAGGTCCAATAGCCTACATATCACACACACACACTATCTAGGTCCAATAGCCTACATATCAACACACACACACTATCTAGGTCCAATAGCCTACATATCAACACACACACACTATCTAGGTCAATAGCCTACATATCAACACACACACACTATCTAGGTCCAATAGCCTACATATCAACACACACACACTATCTAGGTCCAATAGCCTACATATCAACACACACACACTATCTAGGTCCAATAGCCTACATATCAACACACACACACTATCTAGGTCCAATAGCCTACATATCAACACACACACACTATCTAGGTCCAATAGCCTACATATCAACACACACACACTATCTAGGTCCAATAGCCTACATATCAACACACACACACACTATCTAGGTCCAATAGCCTACATATCAACACACACACACTATCTAGGTCCATAGCTACATATCACACACACCACTATCTAGGTCCAATAGGCCTACATATCAACACACACACACACTATCTAGGTCCAATAGCCTACATATCAACACACACACACTATCTAGGTCCAATAGCCTACATATCAACACACACACACTACTAGGTCCAATAGCCTACATATCAACACACACACACTATCTAGGTCCAATAGCCTACATATCAACACACACACACTATCTAGGTCAATAGCCTACATATCAACACACACACACTATCTAGGTCCAATAGCCTACATATCAACACACACACACTATCTAGGTCCATAGCCTACATAGTCAACACACACACACTATCTAGGTCCAATAGCCTACATATCAACACACACACACTATCTAGGTCCAAGTAGCCTACATATCAACACACACACACTATCTAGGTCCAATAGCCTACATATCAACACACACACACTATCTAGGTCCAAATAGCCTACATATCAACACACACCACACATTCTAGGTCCAGTAGCCTACATATCAACACACACACACTATCTAGGTCCAGTAGCCTACATATCAACACACACACACACTATCTAGGTCCAATAGCCTACATATCAACACGGTACCACACACTATCTAGGTCCATAGCCTACATATCAACCACCACACACACTATCTAGGTCCAATAGCCTACATATCACACACACCACTATCTAGGTCCAGTAGCCTACATATCAAACAACACACACTATCTAGGTCCACAGTAGCCTACATATCAACAACACACACTATCCTAGTCCAATAAGCCTACATATCAACACACACACTATCTAGGTCCAGTAGCCTACATATCAACACAACACACTATCTAGGTCCAATAGCCTTACATATCAACACACACACACTATCTAGGTCCAGGAGCCTACATATCAACACACACACACTATCTAGGTCCAATAGCCTACATATCAACACACACACACTATCTAGGTCCAATAGCCTACATATCAACACACACACACACTATCTAGGTCAAATAGCCTACATGTCAACACACACACACTATCTAGGTCCAATAGCCTACATGTCAACACACACACACTATCTGGGTCCACTAGCCTACATATCAACACACAACCACTATCTAGGTCCAATAGCCTACATATCAACACACACACACTATCTAGGTCCAATAGCCTACATGTCAACACACACACACTATCTAGGTCCAATAGCCTACATATCAACACACACACACTATCTAGGTCCACTAGCCTACATATCAACACACACACACTATCTAGGTCCAGTAGCCTACATATCAACACACACACACACACTATCTAGGTCCAATAGCCTACATATCAACACACACACACTATCTAGGTCCAATAGCCTACATATCAACACACACACACTATCTAGGTCCACTAGCCTACATATCAACACACACACACACACTATCTAGGTCCAGTAGCCTACATATCAACACACACACACACACTATCTAGGTCCAATAGCCTACATATCAACACACATACACTATCTAGGTCCAATAGCCTACATATCAACACACACACACTATCTAGGTCCAGTAGCCTACATATCAAACACACACACACACACTATCTAGGTCCAATAGCCTACATATTCAACACACACACACTATCTAGGTCCAATAGACTACATATCAACACACACACACACACTATCTAGGTCCAGTAGCCTACATATCAACACACACACACACACTATCTAGGTCCAATAGCCTACATATCAACACACACACACACACTATCTAGGTCCAATAGCTACATATCAACACACACACACACACTATCTAGGTCCAATAGCCTACATATCAACACCACACACACACACTATCTAGGTCCAATAGCCTACATATCAACACACACACACACACTATCTAGGTCCAATAGCCTACATATCAACACACACACACTAATCTAGGTCCAATAGCCTACATATCAACACATACACACAAAACTATCTAGGTCCAATAGCCTACATATCAACACACACACACTATCTAGGTCCAATAGCCTACATATCAACACACACACACTATCTAGGTTCCAATAGCCTACATATCAACACATACACACACTATCTAGGTCCAGTAGCCTACATATCAACACACACACACTATCTAGGTCCAGTAGCCTACATATCAACACAAACACACACACTATCTAGGTCCAATAGCCTACATATCAACACATACACACACTATCTAGGTCCAGTAGCCTACATATCAACACACACACACACTATCTAGGTCCAGTAGCCTACATATCAACACACACACACTATCTAGGTCCAGTAGCCTACATATCAACACACACACACACACTATCTAGGTCCAATAGCCTACATATCAACACACACACACTATCTAGGTCCAGTAGCCTACATATCAACACACACACACTATCTAGGTCCAATAGCCTACATATCAACACATACACACACTATCTAGGTCCAGTAGCCTACATATCAACACACACACTATCTAGGTCCAGTAGCCTACATATCAACACACACACACTATCTAGGTCCAATAGCCTACATATCAACACACACACACACACACACACACTATCTAGGTCCAATAGCCTACATATCAACACACACACTATCTAGGTCCAATAGCCTACATATCAACACATACACACACTATCTAGGTCCAGTAGCCTACATATCAACACACACACACACTATCTAGGTCCAATAGCCTACATATCAACACACACACACACTATCTAGGTCCAATAGCCTACATATCAACACACACACACACACACCACACACACACACACACACACACACACACACACACACACACTATCTAGGTCCAGTAGCCTACATATCAACACACACACACACTATCTAGGTCCAGTAGCCTACATATCAACACACACACTATCTAGGTCCAATAGCCTACATATCAATACATACACACACTATCTAGGTCCAGTAGCCTACATATCAACACACACACTATCTAGGTCCAATAGCCTACATATCAACACACACACTATCTAGGTCCAGTAGCCTACATATCAACACACACACACACACACTATCTAGGTCCAGTAGCCTACATATCAACACATACACACTATCTAGGTCCAATAGCCTACATATCAATACATACACACACTATCTAGGTCCAATAACCTACATATCAACACACACACACACACACACACACACACACACACACACACACACACACACACACACACACACACACACACACACACACACACACACACACACACACTATCTAGGTCCAGTAGCCTACATATCAACACACACACACACTGTCTAGGTCCAGTAGCCTACATATCAACACACACACTATCTAGGTCCAATAGCCTACATATCAATACATACACACACTATCTAGGTCCAGTAGCCTACATATCAACACACACACTATCTAGGTCCAATAGCCTACATATCAACACACACACTATCTAGGTCCAGTAGCCTGCATATCAACACACACACACACACTATCTAGGTCCAGTAGCCTACATATCAACACATACACACTATCTAGATCCAATAGCCTACATATCAATACATACACACACTATCTAGGTCCAATAACCTACATATCAACACATACACACACTATCTAGGTCCAGTAGCCTCCATATCAACACATACACACTATCTAGGTCCAGTAGCCTACATATCAACACATACACACACACTATCTAGGTCCAGTAGCCTACATATCAACACATACACACACTATCTAGGTCCAGTAGCCTCCATATCAACACACACACACTATCTAGGTCCAGTAGCCTACATATCAACACACACACACTATCTAGGTCCAATAGCCTACATATCAACACACACACACTATCTAGGTCCAATAGCCTACATATCAACACATACACACTATCGAGGTCCAATAGCCTACATATCAACACACACACACACACACACTATCTAGGTCCAATCGCCTACATATCAACACACACACACACTATCTAGGTCCAGTAGCCTCCATATCAACACACACACACTATCTAGGTCCAATAGCCTACATATCAATACACACACACACTATCTAGGTCCAATAGCCTACATTTCAACACATACACACTATCTAGGTCCAGTAGCCTACATATCAACACACACACACACTGTCTAGGTCCAGTAGCCTACATATCAACACACACACTATCTAGGTCCAATAGCCTACATATCAATACATACACACACTATCTAGGTCCAGTAGCCTACATATCAACACACACACTATCTAGGTCCAATAGCCTACATATCAACACACACACTATCTAGGTCCAGTAGCCTACATATCAACACACACACACACACTATCTAGGTCCAGTAGCCTACATATCAACACATACACACTATCTAGATCCAATAGCCTACATATCAATACATACACACACTATCTAGGTCCAATAACCTACATATCAACACATACACACACTATCTAGGTCCAGTAGCCTCCATATCAACACATACACACTATCTAGGTCCAGTAGCCTACATATCAACACATACACACACACTATCTAGGTCCAGTAGCCTACATATCAACACATACACACACTATCTAGGTCCAGTAGCCTCCATATCAACACACACACACTATCTAGGTCCAGTAGCCTACATATCAACACACACACACTATCTAGGTCCAATAGCCTACATATCAACACACACACACTATCTAGGTCCAATAGCCTACATATCAACACATACACACTATCGAGGTCCAATAGCCTACATATCAACACACACACACACACACACTATCTAGGTCCAATCGCCTACATATCAACACACACACACACTATCTAGGTCCAGTAGCCTCCATATCAACACACACACACTATCTAGGTCCAATAGCCTACATATCAATACATACACACACACTATCTAGGTCCAATAGCCTACATTTCAACACATACACACTATCTAGGTCCAATAGCCTACATATCAACACACACACACACTATCTAGGTCCAATAGCCTACATATCAACACATACACACACTATCTAGGTCCAATAGCCTACATATCAACACACACACACTATCTAGGTCCAATAGCCTACATATCAACACACACACACACACACACTATCTAGGTCCAATAGCCTACATATCAACACACACACACACTATCTAGGTCCAGTAGCCTACATATCAACACATACACACACTATCTAGGTCCAATAGCCTACATATCAACACACACACACTATCTAGGTCCAGTAGCCTACATATCAACACACACACACACACACTATCTAGGTCCAATAGCCTACATATCAACACACACACACACACTATCTAGGTCCAATAGCCTACATATCAACACACACACTATCTAGGTCCAATAGCCTACATATCAACACACACACACTATCTAGGTCCAATAGCCTACATATCAACACATACACACACTATCTAGGTCCAGTAGCCTACATATCAACACACACACACTATCTAGGTCCAATAGCCTCCATATCAACACACACACACTATCTAGGTCCAATAGCCTACATATCAACACATACACACACTATCTAGGTCCAATAGCCTACATATCAACACACACACACTATCTAGGTCCAATAGCCTACATATCAACACACACACACTATCTAGGTCCAGTAGCCTACATATCAACACACACACTATCTAGGTCCAGTAGCCTACATATCAACACACACACTATCTAGGTCCAGTAGCCTACATATCAACACATACACACTATCTAGGTCCAATAGGGGAGAGGCCTTGTGCCGTGTTGCTTCATCTGTTTTCTGAAACCAGGTTTGCTGTTCACTTGAGCAATATAACACTGTACGCTTTCTTGAATTTGTTCTGGATTTGGGGACTGTGAAAAGACCCCTGGTGGCATGTGTGGTGGGGAAAGTGTGTGTGTCAGAGTTGTGTGTAAGTTAACTATGAAAAGACCCCTGGTGGCATGTGTGGTGGGGTAAGTGTGTGTGTCAGAGCTGTGTGTAAGTTAACTATGAAAAGACCCCTGGTGGCATGTGTGGTGGGGAAAGTGTGTGTGTCAGAGCAGTGTGTAAGTTGACTATGAAAAGACCCCTGGTGGCATGTGTGGTGGGGAAAGTGTGTGTGTCAGAGCTGTGTGTAAGTTAACTATGAAAAGACCCCTGGTGGCATGTGTGGTGGGGAAAGTGTGTGTGTCAGAGTTGTGTGTAAGTTAACTATGAAAAGACCCCTGGTGGCATGTGTGGTGGGGTAAGTGTGTGTGTCAGAGCTGTGTGTAAGTTAACTATGAAAAGACCCCTGGTGGCATGTGTGGTGGGGAAAGTGTGTGTGTCAGAGCAGTGTGTAAGTTGACTATGAAAAGACCCCTGGTGGCATGTGTGGTGGGGAAAGTGTGTGTGTCAGAGCTGTGTGTAAGTTAACTATGAAAAGACCCCTGGTGGCATGTCTGGTGGGGAAAGTGTGTGTGTCAGAGCTGTGTGTAAGTTAACTACGAAAAGACCCCTGGTGGCATGTCTGGTGGGGTAAGTGTGTGTGTCAGAGCTGTGTGTAAGTTAACTATGAAAAGACCCCTGGTGGCATGTGTGGTGGGGAAAGTGTGTGTGTCAGAGTTGTGTGTAAGTTGACTATGAAAAGACCCCTGGTGGCATGTGTGGTGGGGAAAGTGTGTGTGTCAGAGCTGTGTTGACTACGCAAACAATTTGAGATTTTCAACACATTCATGCTTCTTAATTATCTAATTACATAGAAAGTGGGTGTGAGGGTTAATATTAATGATTGCAGGATACAGTAACCTTGGTCCCAGATCTAACTGGTGTGAAAATCAGAGATGTCAGGTGGTTGACAACACTGCTATACCAGGCCTATCACAACACACAGACTCCTCCACACAACGGCTAAACCTTGACTGTTTGTAATGCAAAAGTTCATTACTATTTCGTTATCAAGTCACATCAGGGTGTAAAAAAAATTTTCTTTTTTTAAACAATGGTCATTTACCGTGAGATACATTATTCTAATCAAATGGTTGTTTATAGGATCTGAGAATTTTTTGGGGGGTGAAGCTGCATATCTGAACAAAGAAGGTATCATGAAGGATTATGGGTAGGATTCAGAAGGAGAAACTCTTGATGGTCAGGGAAGGAGGGAAGGAGGGAAGAGGGAAGTAAAAGATCAAATACACCCTGAGATTAAAACATTCTCGTCAGCAAAGCAGGCTGTTTCACCATATCTCGATGAAGAGGTTAAACAACCGTGAATTTAAACAACCACTTTCTTGCACTAAGAAATATGAATGTGAGTCTCACAGTACCATTTTATCTTTGTTGGAGACAGCAGTTAATTTGCTGTGCTGTGAAGACAAGAGTGCGTGACTGACTAACATGATCCATTAGATAGATAACATCTAAGGGCTTTATTTATTCCTTTATTCTACCCCAATTAAGGGAGTACAACTGTAGTAAGTTAGCTGCAATTCTTTCCCTGGCAGACACCCTACAGCAGAGCCAGATACAGAGCCTGAGACAAGCAGAGCACTCTGTAACCTTGGTAGGCAGAGATATAGTATCATCAATCTCTACAGAGAGAGAGAGAGAGAGAGAGAGAGAGTCAGAGAGACAGAGAGAGATAGACACAGAGAGAGAGAGAGAGAGAGAGAGATAGACACAGAGAGAGAGGAGAGAGAGAGAGAGAGAGAGATAGACACAGAGAGAAGAGAGAGAGAGAGAGACACAGAGAGAGAGAGAGAGAGAGAGAGAGAGAGAGACACACAGAGAGAGAGAGAGAGAGAGAGACACAGAGAGAGAGAGAGAGAGAGATAGACACGGAGAGAAGAGATGAGAGTATAGAGAGGGAGAGAGACACAGAGAGAGAGATAGAGATAGACACAGAGAGAGAGAGAGAGAGAGAGAGAGAGACACAGACAGTAGATAGATGAGAGAGACACACAAGAGAGAGAGAGAGAGAGACACAGAGAGAGAGAGTAGAGAGAGAGAGAGAGAGAGGAGAGTTGAGAGAGAGAAGAGGGAGAGATAGATAGACACAGACAGAGAGAGAGAGAGAGATAGACACAGAGAGAGAGAGAGAGAGACAAAATAAAAACCCTCCAACCCAAAAAGGCCTGTGGTGTTGATGGTATCCTCAATGAAATGATCAAATATACAGACAACAAATTCCAATTGGCTATACTAAAACTCTTTAACATCATACTTAGCTCTGGCATCTTCCCCAATATTTGGAACCAAGGACTGATCACCCCAATCCACAAAAGTGGAGACAATTTGACCCCAATAACTACCGTGGAATATGTGTCAACAGTAACCTTGGGAAAATCCTCTGCATTATTATTAACAGCAGACTCGTACATTTCCTCAATGAAAACAATGTACTGAGCAAATGTCAAATTGGCTTTTTACCAAACTACCGTACAACAGACCATGTATTCACCCTGCACACCCTAATTGACAATCAAACAAACCAAAACAAAGGCAAAGTCTTCTCATGCTTTGTTGATTTCAAAAAAGCCTTCGACTCAATCTGGCATGAGGGTCTGCTATACAAATTGATGGAAAGTGGTGTTGGGGGTAAAACATACGACATTATAAAATCCATGTACACAAACAACAAGTGTGCGGTTAAAATTGGCAAAAAACACACACATTTCTTCACACAGGGTCATGGGGTTAGACAGGGATGCAGCTTAAGCCCCACCCTCTTCAACATATATATCAACGAATTGGCGAGGGCACTAGAAAAGTCTGCAGCACCCGGCCTCCCCCTGCTAGAATCCGAAGTCAAATGTCTGCTGTTTGCTGATGATCTGGTGCTTCTGTCACCAACCAAGGAGGGCCTACAGCAGCACCTAGATCTTATGCACAGATTCTGTCAGACCTGGGCCCTGACAGTAAATCTCAGTAAGACCAAAATAATGGTGTTCCAAAAAAGGTCCAGTCACCAGGACCACAAATACAAATTCCATCTAGACACTGTTGCCCTAGAGCACACAAAAAACTATACATACCTTGGCCTAAACATCAGCACCACAGGTAACTTCCACAAAGCTGTGAACAATCTGAGAGACAAGGCAAGAAGGGCATTCTATGCCATCAAAAGAAACATAAATTTCAACATACCAATTAGGATCTGGCTAAAAATACTTGAATCAGTCATAGAGCCCATTGCCCTTTATGGTTGTGAGGTCTGGGGTCCGCTCACCAACCAAGACTTCACAAAATGGGACAAACACCAAATTGAGACTCTGCACGCAGAATTCTGCAAAAATATCCTCCGTGTACAACGTAGAACACCAAATAATGCATGCAGAGCAGAATTAGGCCGATACCCACTAATTATCAAAATCCAGAAAAGAGCTGTTAAATTCTACAACCACCTAAAAGGAAGCGATTCACAAACCTTCCATAACAAAGCCATCACCTACAGAGAGATGAACCTGGAGAAGAGTCCCCTAAGCAAGCTGGTCCTGGGGCTCTGTTCACAAACACAAACACACACTACAGAGCCCCAGGACAGCAGCACAATTAGACCCAACCAAATCATGAGAAAACAAAAAGATAACTACTTAACACATTGGAAAGAATTAACAAAAAAACAGAGCAAACTTGAATGCTATTTGGCCCTACACAGAGAGTACACAGCGGCAGAATACCTGACCACTGTGACTGACCCAAAATTAAGGAAAGCCTTGACTATGTACAGACTCAGTGAGCATAGCCTTGCTATTGAGAAAGGCCGCCGTAGGCAGACTTGGCTCTCAAGAGAAGACAGGCTATGTGCTCACTGCCCACAAAATGAGGTGGAAACTGAGCTGCACTTCCTAACCTCCTGCCCAATGTATGACCATATTAGAGAGACATGTTTCCCTCAGATTACACAGATCCACAAAGAATTCGAAAACAAATCCAATTTTGAAAAACTCCCATATCTACTGGGTGAAATTCCACAGTGTGCCATCACAGCAGCAAGATTTGTGACCTGTTGCCACGAGAAAAGGGCAACCAGTGAAGAACAAACACCATTGTAAATACAACCCATATTTATGCTTATTTATTTTATCTTGTGTCCTTTAGCCATTTGTACATTGTTAGAACACTGTATATATATATAATATGACATTTGTAATGTCTTTACTGTTTTGAAACTTCTGTATGTGTAATGTTTACTGTTCATTTTTGTTGTTTTTCACTTTATATATTCACTTTGTATGTTGTCTACCTCACTTGCTTTGGCAATGTTAACACATGTTTCCCATGCCAATAAAGCCCTTGAATTGAATTGAATTGAATTGAGAGAGAGAAACAGAAAGAAAAAGACAGAGACAGAGACAGAGAAAGAGACAGAAACAGAGAAAGAGACAGAAACAGAGAGACAGAGACAGAGACAGAGAAAGAGACAGAAACAGAGAGACAGAGAGACAGAGACAGAGACAGAGAGAGAGACAGAGAAAGAGAGAGAGGGAGAGATAGAGATAGACACAGAGAGAGAGAGAGAGAGATAGAGATAGACACAGAGAGAGAGAGAGAGAGAGAGAGAGAGAGAGAGAGAGGAGAGAGAGAGAGAGAGAGAGAGAGAGGAGAGAGAGAGAGAGAGAGAGAGAGAGAGAGAGAGAGAGAGAGGAGAGAGAGAGAGAGAGATAGACACAGAGAGAGAGAGAGAGAGAGAGAGAGAGAGAGAAAGAGAGAGAAAGAGAGAGAGAGAGAAAGAGAGATAGACACAGAGAGAGAGAGAGAGAGAGAGAGAGAGAGAGAGAAACAGAAAGAAAAAGACAGAGACAGAGACAGAGAAAGAGACAGAAACAGAGAGACAGAGACAGAGACAGAGAAAGAGACAGAAACAGAGAGACAGAGAGACAGAGACAGAGACAGAGACAGAGAGAGAGACAGAGAAAGAGACAGAAACAGAGAGACAGAGAGAGAGAGACACAGAGAAAGAGACAGAAACAGAGAGACAGAGACAGAGAGAGAGACAGAGAAAGAGAGAGAGGGAGAGATAGAGATAGACACAGAGAGAGAGAGAGAGAGAGATAGAGATAGACACAGAGAGAGAGAGAGAGAGAGAGAGAGAGAGAGAGAGAGAGAGAGAGAGAGAGGAGAGAGAGAGAGAGAGATAGACACAGAGAGAGAGAGAGAGAGAGAGAGAGAGAGAGAGAGAGAGAGAAAGAGAGAGAAAGAGAGAGAGAGAGAAAGAGAGAGAGAGATAGACACAGAGAGAGAGAGAGAGAGAGAGAGAGAGAGAGAAACAGAAAGAAAAAGACAGAGACAGAGACAGAGAAAGAGACAGAAACAGAGAGACAGAGAGACAGAGACAGAGACAGAGAGAGAGACAGAGAAAGAGACAGAAACAGAGAGACAGAGACAGAGAGACACAGAGAAAGAGACAGAAACAGAGAGACAGAGACAGAGAGACAGAGACAGAGAGAGACACAGAGGGGAATGTAATGAGAGGAGAGTAGCAGATGATGTGGCTGTGTCAGTTCCAAACAGAGCAGGATATATCCCTCATAATGTTCCCTTCCCATCAACACAAATCTATTTACAAACTCAAAAGAGGAGAAGCCAACTCCTGATGCCAGGCCACTAAAGCAGAGGCAGCCTGTGACTTGCCCACATCTCTGTTGCTAAGAGCTAAGACGTCGATAGTTACGATGAAGTTGTGGGTTTCATTGCTGCAAGATCACATCCAAAAAGATGTGTACACTCATTCGAGACGTCGATAGAGATATTATATGCCTTGGGACATCTTCATTTGTCTCAAGACATGGTGACATGGCTGGGTATTGTAGTTAATTGACATGACAGGTTTAGTGTGTGTGTTTTTTATTTTTTTATTTTAACTACCCTTGTGGGCACCAGAAGTGGGGACATTTTGCCGGTCTCCACGAGAATTTTTTATTTTATTTTAGGCTTAAGGTTTAGGGTCAGGCTTAGGGTTCTAGGTTTAGGGTCAGGCTTAGGGTTCTAGGTTTAGGGTCAGGCTTAGGGTTCTAGGTTTAGGGTCAGGCTTAGGGTTCTAGGTTTAGGGTCAGGCTTAGGGTTCTAGGTTTAGGGTCAGGCTTAGGGTTCTAGGTTTAGGGTCAGGCTTAGGGTTCTAGGTTTAGGGTCAGGCTTAGGGTTCTAGGTTTAGGGTCAGGCTTAGGGTTCTAGGTTTAGGGTCAGGCTTAGGGTTCTAGGTTTAGGGTCAGGCTTAGGGTTCTAGGTTTAGGGTCAGGCTTAGGGTTCTAGGTTTAGGGTCAGGCTTAGGGTTCTAGGTTTAGGGTCAGGCTTAGGGTTCTAGGTGTAGGGTTAGGCTTAGGGTTCTAGGTTTAGGGTCAGGCTTAGGGTTCTAGATTTAGGGTTAGGCTTAGGGTTTAGGGTCGTTCTGCCCCTGAACAGGCAGTTAACCCACTGTTCCTAGGCTGTCATTGAAAATAAGATTTTGTTCTTAACTGACTTGCCTGGTTAAATAAAGGTAAAAAAAAGGGTGTGAACGATGCTGACAAAAAAGAGCTCTCCAGTAGGTACCAAAACATTCATGGGGCCATTTTCTCAAAAGTGGGGTTATAAGTTTATCAACTTTCAAAGCAGAATCATTTTCCAATTGTTCCTTAACTTTTCTAGCTCTGAATCACTACTTTTATCCAACGTAAAAACACTATTTCAAATGTTGCTACATAAGACCGAATCGAGCCGGTCAGTCACATGTGTGTGTTGGCCATGGTAGCAGGTAGCCTCGCAGTTAAGAGCATTGAGCCAGTAACTGAAACTCAGAGGTTGCTGGTTCGTATCCTCGAGCTCTGGATAAGAGTGTCTGCTAAATCAGGGGTTCCCAAACTTTTTTACACAAACCACGCGCACGGCACGCACGGCAGGCACGCACGCACGCACGCACACACGCACACACACACACACACACACACACACACACACACACACACACACACACACACACACACAAACACTGGAGAGGAGCGTTGGTTCAGTGTCTAAATTAGTCAATCCTCCCAGGACGTTTTAATGCAGAGCTACTGAAAGCCCAGGGGACCTGTCTGCTCTAGTGTGTGTGTTCCTAGGGGGAGCTGCTCCAATATGGGCTGTCTATGGGGGGGGGGCACTGCGGGGGAGATTTTAATTTTCAATGAGAAGATCCCAAGTGGCCCTGCATTACTCTGCTCCAGGGAGGAGAAGACAGGAAAAGAGGAGAGGAGAGGAGAGGAGAGGAGAGGAGAGGAGAGGAGAGGAGAGGAGAGGAGAGGAGAGGAGAGGAGAGGAGAGGAGAGGAGAGGAGAGGAGAGGAGAGGAGAGGAGAGGAGAGGAGAGGAGAGGAGAGGAGAGGAGAGGAGAGGAGAGGAGAGGAGAGGAGAGGAGAGGAGAGGAGATTTTTTTTTAAGAGAAAATGGAAATGGAAAAAACAGTGTTGAGAGAATTCCAGAAGTTTGGGGGGGATGGGCGGGGGGACATTCGAATTTTAACTGATGATATGAGCAGTAGATTTCTCTACAACTGATTTTGATCAATAGTCTCTGACCTAAAGTACGTGGACTAATGATTAGTGTAAAAAATATATATATTCTCAATCCCCATTCCGCAAGACTAAAGAAGGCACAGTTGATATGCATCTCAGTAAATTGTATGGACTAAACACCTCCCTCTGCAACTGGATCCTGGACTTCCTGACGGGCCGCCCCCACGTGGTGAGGGTAGGTAATTAACACATCCGCCACGCTGACCCTCAACCCGGGGGCCCCTCAGGGGTGAGTGCTCAGTCCCCTCCTGTACTCCCTGTTCACCCACTACTATGTGGCTGTGCACGACTCCAACACCATCAATAAGTTTTCTGATGAGACCGCCTATAGGGAGGAGGTCAGTGACCTGGCAGTGTGGTGCCAGGACAACAACCTCTCCCTCACTGTCAGCAAGACAAAGGAGCTGGCAGAGGACTTCATGAAATGGAGGGCCGAACACACCCCCATTCACATCGACGGAGGCCCCTCAGTGGAGCAGGTCGAGAGCTACAGGATCCTCGGTATCCACATCACTAGGGACCTATCATGGTCCACACAAACCAACGCAGTCGTGAAGAGGGCACGACAACACCTCTTCCTACTCAGCGGACTGAAAAGATTTAGCATGGGCCCTAAGATCAGAGGGTAGTGCGTATGGCCCAGCACATTAATGGGGCCGAACTCCCTGCAATCCAGGATCTCTATACAAAGCGGTGTCAGAGGAAGGCCCTCTTCTAGCCACCCAAGTCTTAGACTGCCCTCTCTATACCGCACGGCAAGAGGTACCGGAGCGCAAAGGATCCTGAACAGCTTCTATCAACAAGCCATAAGACTACTAAATAGTTAACCTGCATTGACCCTTTTCTAACTCTTTTAGACTCTATGCACACACACTACTCTACCCACACACTGGACTCTACCCAACACACTACTCTACCCACACACTGAACTCTACCCAACACACTGGACTCTACCCACACACTGGACTCTACCCACACACTGGACTCTACCCACACACTGGACTCTACCCACACACTGGACTCTACCCACACACTGGACTCTACCCAACACACTGGACTCTACCCAACAAACTGTACTCTACCCAACACACCGAACTCTACCCAACACACTGGACTCTACCCACACACTGAACTCTACCCAACACACTGGACTCTACCCAACAAACTGTACTCTACCCAACACACTGAACTCTACCCAACACACTGGACTCTACCCACACACTGAACTCTACCCACACACTGGACTCTACCCAACAAACTGTACTCTACCCAACACACTGGACTCTACCCACACACTGAACTCTACCCAACACACTGGACTCTACCCAACAAACTGGACTCTACCCAACACACCGAACTCTACCCAACACACCGAACTCTACCCAACACACTGGACTCTACCCACACACTGGACTCTACCCAACACACTGGACTCTACCCAACACACTGGACTCTACCCAACACACTGGACTCTACCCACACACTGGACTCTACCCACACACTGGACTCTACCCACACACTGGACTCTACCCAACACACCGGACTCTACCCAACACACTGGACTCTACCCACACACTGGACTCTATCCACACACTGGACTCTACCCAACACACTGGACTCTACCCACACACTGGACTCTACCCAACACTGGACTCTACCCAACACACTGGACTCTACCCACACACTGGACTCTACATACACACTGGACTCTACCCAACACACTGGACTCTACACACTCACTACACTCTACCCACACACTGGACTCTACCCAACAAAATGGACTCTACCCACACACTGTACTCTACACACACACTGTACTCTACACACACACTGGACTCTACACACACACTGGACTCTACCCAACACACTGGACTCTACACACACACTGTACTCTACACATACACTGTACTCTAAACACACACTGGACTCTACCAACACACTGTACTCTACACACACACTGTACTCTACACACACACTGGACTCTACCCAAACACACTGGACTCTACCCAACACACTGGACTCTACCAACACACTGGACTCTAAACACACACTGGACTCTACCCAACACACTGAACTCTACCCAACACACTGGACTCTACCCAACACACTGGACTCTACCCAACACACTGGACTCTACCCAACACACTGGACTCTACCCAACACACTGGACTCTACCCAACACACTGGACTCTACCCAACACACTGGACTCTACCCAACACACTGGACTCTACCCAACACACTGGACTCTACCCAACACACTGGACTCTACACACTCACTACACTCTACCCACACACTGGACTCTACCCAACAAAATGGACTCTACCCACACACTGTACTCTACACACACACTGTACTCTACACACACACTGGACTCTACACACACACACTGGACTCTACCCAACACACTGGACTCTACACACACACTGTACTCTACACATACACTGTACTCTAAACACACACTGGACTCTACCAACACACTGTACTCTACACACACACTGTACTCTACACACACACTGGACTCTACCCAACACACTGGACTCTACCCAACACACTGGACTCTACCAACACACTGGACTCTAAACACACACTGGACTCTACCCAACACACTGGACTCTACCCAACACACTGGACTCTACCCAACACACTGGACTCTACCCAACACACTGGACTCTACCCAACACACTGGACTCTACCCAACACACTGGACTCTACCCAACACACTGGACTCTACCCCAACACACTGGACTCTACCCAACACACTGGACTCTACCCAACACACTGGACTCTACCCACACACTGGACTCTACCCAACAAACTACTCTACCCAACACACTGGACTCTACCTAACACACTGGACTCTACCCAACAACGGACTCTACCCAACACACTGACTCTACCCACACACTGGACTCTACCCACACACTGGACTCTACCCAACACACTGGACTCTACCCACACACTGGACTCTACCCAACACACTGGACTCTACCCAACACACTGGACTCTACCCAACACACTGGACTCTACCCAACACACTGGACTCTACCCAACACACTGGACTCTACCCAACACACTGGACTCTACCCAACACACTGGACTCTACCCAACACACTGGACTCTACCCAACACACTGGACTCTACCCAACACACTGGACTCTACCCAACACACTGGACTCTACCCAACACACTGGACTCTACCCAACACACTGGACTCTACCCAACACACTGGACTCTACCCACATACTTGGACTCTACCCAACACACTGGACTCTACCCACACACTGGACTCTACCCAACAAACTACTCTACCCACACACTGGACTCTACCCAACACACTGGGAGGCCAAGCTAGCCAAGTAGGTAAGCATTGTACTATTAGTCAACACATGTTGTTTACAAGCATGTGACAATGACATTTTGATTTGATGGTACAAGACTGAATCTGACCTACAGTGTGGGAAGGCCTTAAGGAAGTTACAAATCCTCCACTCATCCCTCCATTCTGACAGAAGCTTATTTTACTGCCAATCTCTCTCTCTCTCTCTCTCCCTCCCTCTCTCCCTCCCTCTCTCCCTCCCTCTCTCTCTCTCTCCCTCCCTCCCTCCCTCCCTCCCTCCCTTACTCCAGGGTAACAAGCTGCATCATGGGAACCAGGTGTTGTTTTTACAGGGTCAACCCACATATAACAAGTCCTATAAAAATAGACAAAAGAAGTCCTTGAGAGAAGAAACACATTTTCCCCTCTGTCTGTCTTACTTCTCTTTCTCTGTCACCATCTCTAATCTCTCCATGCTTTCATCTCTTTCTCTGTCACACAGAGTGGAGTGGAGTGGGAAGCCCAGCCTAGCTCTGTGGCATGGTTGAAAAGCTCTCTGCCTGCAATCTGTCAGCCTGATCTGCTGGAGCTCTGGGCTCTCTGAGCACACACACACCACACCACACCACACACACACCACACACACCACACACACACACACCACACCACACACACCACACCACACCACACCACACCACACACACACACACACACACTCCAGCTTTGCCAGGGGATCTCTTAATGAGGTCACTTGCACTTATCTGCAGAGGCTGGGGGTGAGAGGGCCTCACAAACACACACACGCCTGCTCTGGGCTCTCCCTCCCTTTCCCTCCCCCTTCTCATCCTGCCCCCCCACTCAGCTCTCCTTGTGCTTTCGCTCTCATCATTCCTCTCTCTCTCTCTCTCTCTCTGTCTCTGTCTCTCTCTCTCTCTCTCTCTCTCTCTCTCTCTCTCTCTCTCTCCCATCCCTTCCTTCCTTCATTCCTCTCTCTCTCTCTCTCCTCCATCCCTTCCTTCCTTCCTCTCTATCTCTCTCTCTCTCTGTCTCTCTCTCTCTCTCTCTCTCTCTCTCTCTCTCTCTCTCTCTCTCTCTCTCTCTCTCTCTCTCTGTCTCTCTCTCTCTGTCTCTCTCTCTCTGTCTCTCTCTCTCTCTCTCTGTCTCTCTCTCTGTCTCTCTCTCTGTCTCTCTCTCTGTCTCTCTCTCTCTCTCTCTCTCTCTCTCTCTCTCTCTGTCTCTGTCTCTCTGTCTCTCTGTCTCTCTGTCTCTCTGTCTCTCTGTCTCTCTCTCTCTCTCTCTCTCTCTCTGTCTCTCTCTCTCTCTCTCTGTCTCTCTCTCTCTCTCTGTCTCTCTCTCCTCCATCGCTTCCTTCCTTCATTCCTCTCTCTCTCCTCCTGACACAGCATATAACAGCATCTTTAGATAGGTAGAGCCAGCAGCCTGACAGGTGCACCATGTGCTGGGTACAATAAAAGCCCACTCTAAAATGTGCCATTTTGTCACACAACACAATGCTACAGATGTCTCATGTTTTGAAGGAATGTGCTGTTGGCATGCTGACTGCGGGAATGTCCACCAAAGCTGTTGCCAGGGAATTGAATGTTCATTTCTCTACCATAAGCTGTCTCCAACATCATTTTTGAAAAATGTGGCAGTACATCCAACTGGCCGCAGACCACGTGTAACCATGCATCCGGCTTCTTCACCGGGGGGTATCATCAGACCACGTGTAACCACGCCTGCCCAGGACCTCCACATCCGGCTTCTTCACCTGGGGGTATCATCTGAGACCGGCCACCCGGATCTCTGATGAAACTGTGGGTGAATCCCGGTTTCAAATGTACCGGACAGATGGCTGATGTCAGGATGTGAACGCCCCATGGTGGCGGTGGGGGTTATGGTGTGGGCAGGCATAAGCTACGCACGACGGAAACAACTGCATTTTAACGATGGTCATTTGAATGCACAGAAATACTGTGAAGAGATCCTGAGGCCCACTGTCATGCCAACCATTCTCAGGTAATTCTGAGGTCAACAACCATACTCAGGTCAACAACCATTCTCAGGTAATTCTCAGGTCAACAACCATACTCAGGTAATTCTGAGGTCAACAACCATACTCAGGTCAACAACCATTCTAGGGTCAACAACCATTCTCAGGTAATTCTCAGGTCAACAACCATACTCAGGTAATTCTGAGGTCAACAACCATACTCAGGTCAACAACCATTCTCAGGTCAACAACCATTCTCAGGTAATTCTCAGGTCAACAACCATTATCAGGTCATTCTCAGGTCAACAACCATTCTCAGGTAATTCTGAGGTCAAACAACCATACTCAGGTAATTCTGAGGTCAACAACCATTCTCAGGTCATTCTCAGGTCAAACAACCATTCCCAGGTAATTCTCAGGTCAACAACAATTCTTAGGTCAACAACCATTCTCAGATAAGGCCTTTAGTTAGGGCCCAGTTATCCTCAAGCTTTAGTTAGGGCCCAGTTATCCTCTGCCTTTAGTTAGGGCCCAGTTATCCTCTGCCTTTAGTTAGGGCCCAGTTATCCTCAGCCTTTTAGTTAGGGCCCAGTTATCCTCTGCCTTTAGTTAGGGCCCAGTTATCCTCAAGCTTTAGTTAGGGCCCAGTTATCCTCTGCCTTTTAGTTAGGGCCCAGTTATCCTCAAGCTGTGCCAGTTATCCTCTGCCTTAGTTAGGGCCCAGTATCCTCTGCCTTTAGTTAGGGCCCACGTTATCCTCTGCCTTTAGTTAGGGCCCAGTTATCCTCCTGCCTTTAGTTAGGGCCCCAGTTATCCTCAAGCTTTAGTTAGGGCCCAGTTATCCTCAAGCTTTAGTAGGGCCCAGTTATCCTCGCCTTTAGTTAGGGCCCAGTATCCTCTGCCTTTAGTTAGGGCCCCAGTTATCCTCAGCCTTTAGTTAGGGCCCCGTTATCCTCTGCCTTTAGTTAGGGCCCAGTTATCCTCTGCCTTTAGTTAGGGCCCAGTTATCCTCAGCCTTTAGTTAGGGCCCCAGTTATCCTCAGCCTTTAGTTAGGGCCCAGTTATCCTCAGCCTTTAGTTAGGGCCCAGTATCCTCAGCCTTTAGTTAGGCCCAGTTATCCTCTGCCTTTAGTTAGTCCTCTGTCTTTAGTTAGGGCCCAGTTATCCTCTGCCTTTAGTTAGTCCTCTGTCTTTAGTTAGGGCCCAGTTATCCTCTGCCTTTAGTTAGGGACCAGTTATCCTCTGCCTTTAGTTAGGGCCCAGTTATCCTCAGCCTTTAGTTAGGGCCCAGTTATCCTCAGCCTTTAGTTAGGGCCCAGTTATCCTCTGCCTTTAGTTAGTCCTCTGTCTTTAGTTAGGGCCAAGTTATCCTCTGTCTTTAGTTAGGGCCCAGTTACCTCTGCCTTTAGTTAGGGCCAGTTATCCTCAGCCTTTAGTTAGGGCCCCAGTTATCCTCAGCCTTTAGTAGGGCCCAGTTATCCTCAGCCTTTAGTTAGGCCCAGTTATCCTCAGCCTTTAGTTAGGGCCCAGTTATCCTCAGCCTTTAGTTAGTTCTCTGTCTTTAGTTAGGGCCCAGTTATCCTCTGCCTTTAGTAGTCCTCTGTCTTTAGTTAGGGCCCAGTTATCCTCTGCCTTTAGTTAGGGACCAGTTATCCTCTGCCTTTAGTTAGGGCCCAGTTATCCTCAGCCTTTAGTTAGGGCCCAGTTATCCTCTGCCTTTAGTTAGTCCCTCTGTCTTTAGTTAGGGCCAAGTTATCCTCAAGCTTTAGTTAGGGCCCAGTTATCCTCAGCCTTTAGTTAGGGCCCAGTTATCCTCTGCCTTTAGTTAGTCCTCTGTCTTAGTTAGGGCCCAGTTATCCTCTGTCTTTAGTTAGGGCCCAGTTATCCTCTGCCTTTAGTTGGGGTCCAGTTATCCTCTGCCTTTAGTTAGTCTCTGTCTTTAGTTAGGGCCCAGTTATCCTCAAGCTTTAGTTAGGGCCCAGTTATCCTCAAGCTTTAGTTAGGGCCCAGTTATCCTCTGCCTTTAGTTAGTCCTGTGTCTTAGTTAGGGCCCAGTTATCCACTGCCTTTAGTTAGTCCTCTGTCTTTAGTTAGGGCCCAGTTATCCTCAAGCTTCAGTTAGGGCCCAGTTTAATCCTCTGCCTTTAGTTAGGGCCCAGTATCCTCAAGCTTTAGTTAGGGCCCAGTTATCCTCAAGCTTTAGTTAGGGCCAGTTATCCTCTGCCTTAGTTAGGGCCCAGTTATCCTCTGCCTTTAGTTAGGCCCAGTTTATCCTCTGCCTTTAGTAGGGCCCAGTTATCCTCTGCCTTAGTTAGGGCCCAGTTATCCTCTGCCTTTAGTTAGGGCCCAGTTATCCCAGCCTTTAGTTAGGGCCCAGATATCCTCTGCCTTTAGTTAGGGCCCAGATATCCTCTGCCTTTAGTTAGGGTCCAGTTATCCTCTGCCTTTAGTTAGGGCCCAGTTATCCCCCAGCCTTTAGTTAGGGCCCAGTTATCCTCTGCCTTTAGTTAGGGCCCAGTTATCCCCAGCCTTTAGTTTTAGGCCAGATATCCCTCTGCCTTTAGTTAGGGCCCAGTTATCCCCAGCCTTTAGTAGGGCCCAGTTATCCTCACATTATCGTCTGAAAATCCTGGCTCACAATATGCGGTTGTGAAGTGATTAATAATTCCTATTGGAATCTAGCCAGAGAGAGGATATCCAAACCCTTTTACTATTGGAACAATAAACTTGAAAAACAAGTTATTATCTTTGTGTAGTATAAGATCACATAATCAATCCATGTGCAGAAACATAGATATTAATGAGGTCCCTTCCCACGGCCTTACTTGAGAGCGTTAATGAAAATGAACTCAACACAGTTGAATAACAAACAACAACGAAAAACGAACAAAAAAATATTTTTTATCAAATGTCCTGTTCAGTGGTGACCTGTAGGTAAGGTAACAAACATTTTTAACACCGATTTGGGGTTATATATACAGTGGACGAGGAGGGGTGCTTGGCAGTAACTTTTTAAGTCAGTTAAAATGAAGAAATGTTTCTGCTTTTAATGATGTAGCTATTGGGCCAATAAGGTCTTCTTTTTCCACCATAATTTTGCAAATAAATTCATTAAAAATCCTACAATGTGATTTTCTGGATTTCTTTTCTCATTTTGTCTGTCTTAGATAAAGTGTACCTATGATGAAAATTACAGGCCTCTCTCATCTTTTTAAGTGGGAGAACTTGCACAATTGATGGCTGACTAAATACTTTTTTTGCCCCACTGTAGCTATTGGGCTATTTTTTTATTTTATAAAACAATCTCTCTCTGTGGATGGAGATGTGGAACAGCTGGATCAGCCAGCTGTTTGAGTATACTCTACACTACACTACTGTACGATATGTGTGTGCACACACATTAACCTGTGTGTTCTTTAGTTCTTGCCTGCGTGAGTGTGTGTATCCAAGCGTATACATCTGTGTGTGTTCATGTATTATGTATTCTCTCTCTTACCAGGAGGCAGAGAGTGTCCTAGCCGGGGCTGTGGGGCTGTGTGGCTGAATGTACAGCCAGTAGAATACAGTAGTAGTATACAGTAGTAGGGTACAGCAGTAGTATACAGTAGTAGTATACAGCAGTAGTATACAGTAGTAGTATACAGTAGTAGGGTACAGCAATAGTATACAGCAAGTAGTATACAGCAGTAGTATACAGTAGTAGTATACAGTAGTAGGGTACAGCAATAGTATACAGCAGTAGTATACAGCAGTAGTATACAGTAGTAGTATACAGTATAGTATACAGTAGTAGGGTAGTGCAGTAGTAACAGTAGTAGTATACAGCAGTAGTATACAGTAGTAGTATACAGCAGTAGTATACAGTAGTAGTATACAGTAGTAGTATACAGTAGTAGGGTAGTGCAGTAGTATACAGCAGAGGGTACAGCAGTAGTATACAGCAGTAGTATACAGTAGTAGTATACAGTAGTTAGTATACACTAGTAGTATACAGCAGTAGTATACAGCAGTAGTATACAGCAGTAGTATACAGTAGTAGGGTAGTGCAGTAGTATAGAGCAGTAGTATACAGTAGTAGTATACAGCAGTAGTATGCAGTAGTAGTATACAGCAGTAGTATACAGCAGTAGTATACCAGTAGTAGTATACAGTAGTAGGGTAGTGCAGTAGTATACAGTAGTAGGGTACAGCAGTAGTATACAGCAGTAGTATACAGTAGTAGTATACAGTAGTAGTATACAGCAGTAGTATACAGCAGTAGTATACGTAGTAGTATACAGTAGTCAGTAGGGTTAGTGCAGTAGTATACAGCAGTAGGGTACAGCAGTAGTATACAGCAGTAGGGTACAGCAGTAGGGTACAGCAGTAGTATACAGTAGTAGTATACAGTAGTAGGGTAGTGCAGTAGTATACAGCAGTAGGGTACAGCAGTAGGGTACAGCAGTAGTATACAGCAGTAGTATACAGTAGTAGTATACAGTAGTAGGGTAGTGCAGTAGTATACAGCAGTAGGGTACAGCAGTAGGGTAGTGCAGTAATATACAGTAGTAGTATACAGCAGTAGTATACAGTAGTAGTATACAGCAGTAGCATACAGCAGTAGTATACAGCAGTAGTATACAGTAGTAGTATACAGCAGTAGTATACAGCAGTAGTATACAGCAGTAGGGTACAGCAGTAGTATACAGCAGCAGTATACAGCAGTAGGGAACAGTAGTAGTATACAGCAGTAGTATACAGTAGTAGTATACAGCAGTAGTATACAGCAGTAGTATACAGCAGTAGGGTAGTGCAGTAGTATACAGCAGTAGTATACAGTAGTAGTATACAGCAGTAGGGTAGTGCAGTAGTATACAGCAGTAGTATACAGTAGTAGTATACAGCAGTAGTAAAACAGCAGTAGTATACAGCAGTAGGGTAGTGCAGTAGTATACAGCAGTAGTATAAAGCAGTAGTATACAGCAGTAGTATACAGCAGTAGTATACAGCAGTAGGGTAAAGCAGTAGTATACAGTGGTAGGGTAGTGCAGTAGCATACAGCAGTAGGTTAGTGCAGTAGTATACAGTAGTAGTATACAGCAGTAGTATACAGTAGTAGTATACAGTAGTAGGGTAGTGCAGTAGTATACAGCAGTAGTATACAGCAGTAGTATACAGTAGTAGGGTAGTGCAGTAGTATACAGCAGTAGTATACAGCAGTAGTATACAGCAGTAGTATACAGCAGTAGTATACAGTAGTAGGGTAGTGCAGTAGTATACAGCAGTAGTATACAGCAGTAGTATACAGCAGTAGTATACAGTAGTAGTATACAGTAGTAGGGTAGTGGCAGTAGTATACAGCAGTAGGGTGCAGCAGTAGTATACAGCAGTGGGTACAGCAGTAGGGTAGTGCAGTAGTATACAGTAGTAGTATACAGCAGTAGTATACAGCAGTAGTATACAGTAGTAGGGTACAGCAGTAGTATACAGTAGTAGTATACAGCAGTAGTATACAGCAGTAGTATACAGTAGTAGTATACAGCAGTAGTATACAGTAGTAGGGTACGCAATAGTATACAGCAGTAGTATACAGCAGTAGTATACAGTAGTAG
Organism: Oncorhynchus kisutch; assembly: GCF_002021735.2. Taxonomy (NCBI): domain Eukaryota; kingdom Metazoa; phylum Chordata; class Actinopteri; order Salmoniformes; family Salmonidae; genus Oncorhynchus; species Oncorhynchus kisutch. The sequence continues at coordinate 6,600,793 of NC_034174.2, forward strand.
GGTACAGCAATAGTATACAGCAGTAGTATACAGCAGTAGTATACAGTAGTAGTATACAGAGTAGTATACAGTAGTAGGGTAGTGCCGTTAGTATACAGTAGTAGGGTACAGCAGTAGTATACAGCAGTAGTATACAGTAGTAGTATACAGTAGTAGTATACAGCAGTAGTATACAGCAGTAGTATACAGTAGTAGTATACAGTAGTAGGGTAGTGCAGTAGTATACAGCAGTAGGGTACAGCAGTAGTATACAGCAGTAGTATACAGCAGTAGGGTACAGCAGTAGGGTACAGCAGTAGTATACAGTAGTAGTATACAGTAGTAGGGTAGTGCAGTAGTATACAGCAGTAGGGTACAGCAGTAGGGTACAGCAGTAGTATACAGCAGTAGTATACAGTAGTAGTATACAGTAGTAGGGTAGTGCAGTAGTATACAGCAGTAGGGTACAGCAGTAGGGTAGTGCAGTAATATACAGTAGTAGTATACAGCAGTAGTATACAGTAGTAGTATACAGCAGTAGCATACAGCAGTAGTATACAGCAGTAGTATACAGTAGTAGTATACAGCAGTAGTATACAGCAGTAGTATACAGTAGTAGTATACAGCAGTAGTATACAGCAGTAGTATACAGCAGTAGGGTACAGCAGTAGTATACAGCAGTAGTATACAGCAGTAGGGTACAGCAGTAGTATAGCAGCAGTAGTATACAGTAGTAGTATACAGCAGTAGTATACACGCAGTAGGGTAGTGCAGTAGTATACAGCAGTAGTATACAGTAGTAGTATACACGCAGTAGGGTAGGCAGTAGTATACAGCAGTAGATACAGTAGTAGTATACAGCAGTAGTATACAGCAGTAGTATACAGCAGTAGGTAGTGACAGTAGTATACAGCAGTAGTATACAGCAGTAGTATCAGTAGTAGTATACAGCAGTAGGGTAGTGCAGTAGCATACAGCAGTAGGGTAGTGCAGTAGTATTACAGTAGTAGTATACAGCAGTAGTATACAGTAGTAGTATACAGTAGTAGGGTAGTGCAGTAGTATACAGCAGTCGTATTACAGCAGTAGTAATACGTAGTAGGGTAGTGCAGTAGTATACAGCAGTAGTATACAGCAGTAGTATACAGCAGTAGTATACAGTAGTAGGGTAGTGCAGTAGTATACAGCAGTAGTATACCAGCGTAGTATACAGCAGTAGCTGCAGTAGTGTATACAGTCGTAGGGTAGTGCCGTAGTATACAGCAGTAGGGTACAGCAGTAGTATACAGCAGTAGGGTACAGCAGTAGGGTAGTGCAGTAGTATACAGTAGTAGTAGTTACAGCAGTAGTATACAGCAGTAGGGTAGTGCAGTAGTATACAGCAGTAGATACAGTAGTAGTATACAGCAGTAGTATACAGCAGTAGGGTACAGCAGTAGTATACAGTAGTAGTATACAGCAGTAGGGTACAGCAGTAGTATACAGTAGTAGTATACAGCAGTAGGGTACAGCAGTAGTATACAGTAGTAGTATACAGCAGTAGCATACAGCAGTAAGCTAGTACAGTAGTAGTATACAGCAGTAGTATACAGTAGTAGTATACAGCAGTAAGTATACAGCAGTAGGGTACAGCAGTAGTATACAGTAGTAGGGTAGTGCAGTAGCATACAGCAGTAGGGTACAGCAGTAGTATACAGCAGTAGGGTAGTGCTAGTAGTATACAGTAGTAGTAGTATAAAGCAGTAGTATACAGCAGTAGTATACAGTAGTAGTATACAGTAGTAGGGTAAGTGCAGTAGATATACAGCAGTAGGGTACAGCAGTAGGGTAGTGCAGTAGTATACAGCAGTAGTATAGAGTAGTAGTATACAGCAGTAGTATACAGCAGTAGGGTACAGCAGTAGTATACAGCAGTAGGGTACAGCAGTAGGGTACAGCAGTAGTATACAGTAGTAGTATACAGTAGTAGGGTAGTGCAGTAGTATACAGCAGTAGGGTACAGCAGTAGGGTACAGCAGTAGTATACAGCAGTAGTATACAGTAGTAGTATACAGTAGTAGGGTAGTGCAGTAGTATTCAGCAGTAGGGTACAGCAGTAGGGTAGTGCAGTAATATACAGTAGTAGTATACAGCAGTAGTATACAGTAGTAGTATACAGCGTTGGATACAGCAGTAGTATACAGCAGTAGTATACAGTAGTAGTATACCAGCAGTAGTATACAGCAGTAGTATACAGTAGTAGTATACAGCAGTAGTATACAGCAGTAGTATACAGCAGTAGGGTACAGCAGTAGTATACAGCAGTAGTATACAGCAGTAGGGTACAGCAGTAGTATACAGCAGTAGTATACAGTAGTAGTATACAGCAGTAGTATACAGCAGTAGTATACAGCAGTAGGGTAGTGCAGTAGTATACAGCAGTAGTATACATTAGTAGTATACAGCAGTAGTATACAGCAGTAGGGTAGTGCAGTAGTATACAGCAGTAGTATACAATAGTAGTATACAGCAGTAGTATACAGCAGTAGGGTGGTGCAGTAGTATACAGTAGTAGTATACAGTAGTAGTATACAGCAGTAGTATACAGTAGTAGTATACAGCAGTAGTATACAGCAGTAGGGTACAGCAGTAGTATACAGTAGTAGGGTAGTGCAGTAGCATACAGCAGTAGGTAGTGCAGTAGTATACAGTAGTAGCATACAGCAGTAGTATACAGCAGTAGTATACAGTAGTAGTATACAGCAGTAGTATACAGCAGTAGTATACAGCAGTAGTATACAGTAGTAGGGTAGTGCAGTAGTATACAGCAGTAGTATACAGCAGTAGTATACAGTAGTAGTATACAGTAGTAGGGTAGTTGCAGTAGTATACAGCAGTAGGGTACAGCAGTAGTATACAGCAGTAGGGTACAGCAGTAGGGTAGTGCAGTAGTATACAGTAGTAGTATACAGCAGTAGTATACAGCAGTAGGGTAGTGCAGTAGTATACAGCAGTAGTAATAGAGTAGTAGTATACAGCAGTAGTATACAGCAGTAGGGTACAGCAGTAGTATACAGTAGTAGTATACAGCAATAGGGTACAGCAGTAGTATACAGTAGTAGTATACAGCAGTAGGGTACAGCAGTAGTATACAGTAGTAGTATACAGCAGTAGCATACAGCAGTAGTATACAGTAGTAGTATACAGCAGTAGTATACAGTAGTAGTATACAGCAGTAGTATACAGCAGTAGGGTGCAGCAGTAGTATACAGTAGTAGGGTAGTGCAGTAGCATACAGCAGTAGGGTAGTGCAGTAGTATACAGCAGTAGGGTA